>NC_056737.1:409819082-409874082 GCF_019279795.1 Protopterus annectens
AAAAAAAAAAACAAATCCCCAAAAGCCACACGCTCTAGGGATCTAAACCTCACCACAACGATAAATAGGATTCCTATCCCAGAGACTCCCCATGCTTTGGAACAGAATTCCAATCTATGTTAGGCAGAGCCCCTCACTAACACTCTTCAAGAGAGACCTTGACAAGTGGATGGGAAACAGAAAATTTACCCGGATCATTGCAGTGGCTCTGCTAGACAGAGGCACAGGGAACTAATGGCTCTGCTGGACCGAGGCACATGGAACTAATCTAAGGGGGTGGCGAAAGCTAACACATTCTGGCTAGGCTTATAGATGCCCTCGGGCAGATAGCCTAGTACTTACCTATGAACCTATGATACTGTACCCTGAAATGCCTAGCTGAGCAGAATAAAGGCTAGGGTGCTAAACACAGCTTCTGGCCAATATTACAAGACTTTTAGTTACTACAAACTTTCAGAAACCTGTTTCCAAACTTTCCCCTCTAAACCAGAGAGTAAAGTTTGGAAAGTAACAGAACCCTGCATTCTGTTTTTTTTCATGGGGGATTGAAGATTGTGCATCACATTTGAAACAGGCAGCATACTATACAGTATACCTCTTCCAAAGCTGGACTTGAGAAAAGTTGTAGAAAGAAGAAATCTACTTACAATATATGGGGAGAAATATCTTAAGTGTTTTGGGAACCCAATAATGTTCCCAAAAAGATTGCTTTGGGAAAAAAACATGAACTCATGAATTACCACATAGGTGGCAGTACACTAAACACCGAAAGTGTGATAAGAGACTTAGGGACACAGGTGGACAGTGGTCTCACCTTCGATAACCACATCGCCACAACAGTCAGGAAATCCTTCTATGTGGCACACCTCATCACTAAGAACTTTTGTTCCACAAAAAATGAGGTCATTGTCTCACTGTACTCATCCCTCATTAGACCCATTATAGAATACAACACCCCATTTGGTATGTACCTCTCAAGACATCTGCAACAACTAAAAGGCCGCAGAAATACCTCACTAAAAGAATCACAGGCGTAAAGCAGATGCCCTATGCTGACCGGCTTAAAAAACTCCAGCTATACTCTGTTGCATATCGTCTACTCAGAGGCGATCTCTGCTTAACATACAAGGCCATGTCAAACCCAGAGCTGTTGGACATGCTACACTTAAAGAAATCCCAATCCCTCAGGGCCACACACTCCAGGGATCTAAACTTTGTCATCACAATAAACAAAATATTCTGGAGGGATAGGTTCCTGACCCAGTAACTCCTCAGACTCTGGAAAAGACTGCCCAGACATGTCAAGCAGAGTGCCTCTTTGGCCCTCTTCAAAAGGAACCTTCACGATTGGATGAGAGAAAGGAAATTCACCCCGGGGATCACGTCAGTCACCCTGCTAGACAGGAGTCCAGGGAAGTAAATAGTATGGGAAGAAACAGCCAGGGAATTGTTATGGCTAGGCTTGTATACACCCTAGGGCAGATAGCCTAGTACCAGCCTATGAACCTATGAACCTATTCATCCTGGCAATAAAACAAGAAACATCTCCCAATGTGGGTGTGAGGAACATTTTTTTCTCTCTATCCTGTCCATGAAGAAAAAAATATGTTCATAGGTCCATAGGTTCATAGAATAGTACTAGGCTAACTGCCCGTGTGGGCTATTGTAAGCCTAGCCAATTACCCTATGTCAGAATCAAACCCTGCACCTTGTGTCTATAACGTAAACACTTTGACCATTATGGCAACTTCCCACCCCTTGTGCCCCTGTGTACAAGTCATATTAATTAGAAACAACTGTAATACGTATTGTCTATGACCGAATGGAAGAGAAATTTGAGCCCCTACATAAAGAGCCCCCCACCCCACCGGGACATATCCTGTAGCATCCGCTAGAAACTTTGTGTCCCAGTAAAGATGGTTCTCCCTTGTCTGAACCTTGGCACTAAACACAGCTGAAAAGGATGTCACTGACCTCTGGTTCATAGAGGCCCGAACAAGTAAAACCAGAGGAAAACAGAAAAGTAAGTTAGTGAACTGGGGAACAGCAAATGGACACTGCAGGTGTAGCCACTATCAGCTGAGGTATAGATCTGTCTCACATAGAACCAAGGGTTCACATGAAATTAATGTTTTTTTCTAGGAATTGCGGAAGTAGGATCAGCAGGAGCGTTTACTTGGTAAGTATCCTTGCTGTGACTGAATTGGGTGTGTTGGATTCAGAATGCAAGTTATCAAAAGTTCACAAAAATAGCACACCTACTCCTTTCCCTGACAATAAAGTCTCTGAATGCTGATATGCCCAAGCAGTACAGAAAAATCCTGTTAGGAACTCTTTAAAGTTAAAAACTGATCTGAAAGAAACAACCTGCAGGTAAGATGTCGCCCCATGAACACTTACACCCCATGCCAAGTAAACGCACAAACATTACATAAAATACTGCCAGAATCCCTCTTAAGTAAATTTAAATTGACAGAAAAAAATGATAGGTAGTTTGTCATTGAGTGAACACAATCAGTACATAATTCACAGAAACATAAGCCATCATTGCAATCATGCAAGAAATCTTATATGTAAACATTTCTGTCTAAAAGAAAAAAATTGCCAGTAAGCTGTCAGTGCATGCACAAACATATCCTGTAATGCTCAAGAAGCACATTAAAATCCCATCAGCAAGTCATAAAAGTAAAAATTAGGTTGAGACAATGTCAGATAAGCTGTCACCATGTGTGCACTAAACACATATGCATTGTAAATGCACAAGCAGTACATTAAAAATCCTATCAGTGACCCATAAATGTCAAATATGCTAGCACAAGAAATGGCAGGTAAGTTGTCACTGCATAAACAGAAGCAGTACATACCTTGTAAATGCAGTGCAGAAGCAGTACATAAAACTATGTCAAAATGCCTGAGCAGTACAAGTAGCCTGACAGGAGTAAACAATAGGTACGTTATCACAACATGCATACAGAAAGGTTAAAACGTCCGTATTTTTTCATAAGGTACTGATTTTTCACATTAACTAAAACTTTTCAAAGTAACCAAAGTTTCTGGAATTTTCACAGTGTTTGCGGTGTTAAAATAAAGCCTTTTCAGACAGATTGTTGTGCAGTTAAGCATAATTACAAGTACCTGGTCCATGCTTATATTTAAATGAATTGTGTTGTTATGGCAAAGGGATTTCACAGACCTGGTCCACTGGTGTTTGATAATAATATTGCTGAGAAATGGCAAGTGTTTGAGCAAGAATTCGATATTTTCATACAGGCTGCATTTTCTGATAAAGACGCACGTACAAAGGCATTCATACTTCTTAATTTAGCTGGCTCAGAAGTCAATGAGAGGGAATGGAATGTTCATTTGTGTATGTACCTGCCATGTAATCAGAGGAGGGGGAGAACCGCCATATTGCGATACAGGCTGAAACACAGGAAGACCCAGAGTGCTTAAAATGTAAATTTAGAGAAATGTGCAACTCTCAAATGAATATTACAATGGAAAGGCAAAACTTTTACATAAGAAATCAAAAGCCTGTCGAAACTATTCCATCATATATTACTGACAAGAAATAAAGCAAGATTTGGTGATCTATGAGATAAGTAAATAAAAGAGTGGCTTGTCTGTGGTGTTAATAATGATGCAGTGAGAAAGATTTTGCTTCAGGATAGTGATTTAACATTGAGCAAAGACACTCAGATTTGTCAAACACATGAGCTTACAAAAAATCATACAAATATGCTTACATATGAGAAAAGCATGCATGTGGTACCTCATGCACTGTCTGCCAGTGTGAATGTTGATAGTGTACAACATAGAGCTAAGATGAAAAAGAAGTATAAACTGAGAGGTTGTGCACTGCCACATGTAACCTCATTGTTAACTGTCGTAATTGTGGAGGCAGATATGAACCTAAATGAGATAAGTGCTTAGCTTTTGGTCACCATTTGGTAGATACAGATTCCTGAGAATGCCATTGCCATTTGGGATAAAGTCTGACAATGAAGTATTTCAACATGAGTCGGAACAAATTTTTTCTAGTTATCCATGTGCTATCATAGTGGACAACATTACTGTAGGGGGCAACAGTGAAGTCGAACATGACAGAAACCTCAAGAAAGTTCTAGACTCTGCTTGTGAAGTCAGTCTTAAACTGAATCCTCAGAAGTGTAAATACAAAGTGAAAGAAGTTACTTATGTGGGTCATTTGTTTACTAGTTCTGGCTTACAACCAGATCCGCCTAAGCAAACAGCAATTTCAGAGAATATCACATCTTTACAACATTTTCTTGGTATGGTCAACTATTTATAAAAGTTCATCTCAGACCTGAGTGAGCTTTCAGAACCATTACGTGAGTGGACACACAAAAATGCAAACTGGTCCTGGTTGGAACCCCAGCAAAAAACATATGATGTTATCAAGCAGAAAATTGCCAGTCCACCCACATTGAGATATTATGATGTTCACAAACCTGTAACTCTTTCATGTAATGTTTCAAAGTATGGTCTTGGTGCAGCATGTCTTTGAGAAGGCATACCAGTAGCCTATACATCCTGAACTTTAACCCAAACAGAAAAGCATTATGCAAAAGTACAGAAAGAACTTTTGGCAGTAGTGTTCGCATGTTCAAAGTTCAATGATTATATTTATGTCAGACTTATCCAAATAGAGACTGGTCACCAACCACTAGTGACAGTTCTGAAAAATACAGTGTATACAGCCCCAGTACAATTACAACTCATGATGTTAAAATTGCAAAAGTACAATTTCAATATGGTTTACAAAAACGGCTTTGTCATGCACACACAGACAAACAACAGAGCAGCACGAAGATAAAAGAGCAGACTTTGAAGTCATGGAAGTCAGAAACTTTTTCATCATCACAGCTTGATGAACTAAGAAGTCACACAGCTTCAGACCCAGTTCTCCAAAAGCTGAAAAACATTATTAGTCAAGGATGGCCAACATGACAAGCTAGTTTACCACTTGATATTCAGCAGTATTTTCCTTACTGAGACAAGCCCATGATGGAAGATCGAATCATCATGAAAGGTCCAAAAGCGGTAATTCCTAAGGCATTACAACAGGAACATATCAAAATCTTGCATCGTGGTCACCCAGGAACTGATTCAACCAAAAGAAGGGCAAGAGGCATTGTATTTTGGCCTTCTATGTTCAAACATATAGAGAAGGAAACTCTAGTATGTTCAATATTGCAACAGCACCAAACCGCATCAACAAAAGGAACCACTTCACCTACACCAGATTCCTGAATTACCATGGTTGACGGTTGCCACAGATATTTTCGAACAGAATGGTCAACATTACTTAGTGTTAGCAGACTCTTATTCGAATTAGTTTGAAACTGACCTTCCTAACTTAATGTCCAGCACTGTCATTACAAAGCTGGCGGCATTTTTCTGTCCATGGTAGCCTGCACAAAGTTATTTCTGACAATGGCGCACAGTTTATAACTCAGCAGTTCAAGAAAATTGCTGAGTCTTGGGACTTTGTTCATATTACTAGTAGTCCTGAGTATCCACAGTCCAGTGGGTTAGCTGAACGTGCAGTTCAGAGTGCAAAATGTTTGTTGGAGAACTCCAAGAGAGAGATGGTACTGATGTTTTCCTTAACTCACTCAATCTCAGAAACATTCCTCGAGACAGCTTGCTTGGTTGACCTGCTCAGAGATTAGTCAATCAATAAATAATTGTTAGTACCAAACTCAAAGGTCAAGGCTCAGCTTTTGAGAAAACATCAGTCACAAAAGTTGTAATATGTTAAGAACAGTAAACCCCTTAGACCATTGCTACAAAGAGAAGTTCTGAGAATTCAAACATCTAAAGGATATGACTGACTGGGAATCATGAAGAATATTTAAGAACCGAGACCTTACATCATACAATCAGAAGGAATGGATTTCAGAAAGAATTGAATGCATATGTTACCTGTCTCCGAACCAGTGATGCAGCAGATTGCCTGTGCCAATGACTCTAATTCGCAGAGTGACTTTACACCTGTTCACATTCAAAAGGACAGTATGCTTCCTTCAAATAATTTTGATGTAATCCCTGATATCCCAGTTGTGCAGAATCCCCAGATAATGTCCCTGTTCTAAATCCAGTCAGAATTTCTAGTCAGCCACTGTAGCTAGATAGCACATGCATATAAAATAATGAGCATGTGGAAGATAAGCACCATTTTGTATCGTCAGTCAGAGTGAGTGCAGGCATGAATGGAGATGCACATGCAAGTGTGTTTGAAGTAATGAGTCAGTCTGTTAACTTAAGTATATGTTCTAGTTACAGCTCCTGATGTGTTTATGTACAATAAACAACCTGAGCCCATCACAGTGCCTCAGTGTCTCATCTAAATACAACAGACATGTGACATGTACCATTGTCATGAATATGCTTAGCCAAGGAATTAGTATATTCCTTCTAATTTCTGAAAGATGTTCAGAAATTCTTTCCTTAAATTTTCTATTAGAATTACCTATATTATTAGAATTACCTACATAGAAACTAGTGCATGTCATGCACACAGCTAAATAAACCAGATTTTCTGTGTTACAAGCAGCAAAGCAATCTAATTCATAAATATGTTTTGTTTGTGGATGTTCAAAAGTAACAGGAGGATCAATATGTTTACAAAAAACACAGTTATAGCATGGAACAGTACCTTTACTTTTAATTCTAGTGGATCGGTTCTTCTTTTCATAAATTTCCCTATAGCATATTTTCTACTTCAGGTTAGGGCATTTCTTAAAATTACAACTGGGAGATGCACCTATTATTTTACCCAATTCTGGCATAGCAGTTAGTATATCCTAATTTCTCTGTATAGTATCAAGCGGTTAGCATTGCCGCCTCACAGCTAGAGGTTCTCGGGTTCGATTCTCGGCTGGGGTGCCTTCTGTGCGGAGTCTGCATGGCCTCCCTGTGGTCACGTGGGTTTCCTCCCACATCCCAAAGACATGCTGTAGGTGGATTGGACACTCTAAAATTGGCCCTAGGCATGAGTGTGTGTGTGTGCATGTGCCTTCCATTGTAGGTTGGGCGTCAGGCTGGCAACTTGACACTGTAAAACTCCACTGCCAATCATGAGCGGACAGGTGATCCACTGTGGCGACCCCTAACCGGGAAAAGCTGAAAGAAGAAAAAAAGAAGTATCAATAACATCACTAGTATTAACACTATATTTCATGACATATCTAAACTTAATGTTATTACAACTTTGGTTAGTCTGTGGGTGTTCTGATGGAAAATATGGTTTGGCTCTACCATATCTTTCATTAGTTACATAGTTAGATGCTTCATTCAAAAGACCTTCATCACAGCCTCTCATCTAAAATTCTTGTCTTACATATCCAACTGATGGTTACATAATGTTGCATCTGTAGTCAGTCTACCCTTTAAAAACATGACCAGGATGCATACTGTAACTATGGAGAAATCTTCTTGCCTGAACCTCCTTCCTATAGATATTCATTGATATCAGCCCATCAGTTTTTTTAAGTGCTATATCCAACAAACAAATCTTTGTTGTAGAATATTTCAAATAAATCTCAGAAAATTTGTAGTAGTTTTGTGGCAGTTTCCAAGAATCGAACATATTCTTGTAGTTCAATTTCATCACCCTTCCAAATTAAAAAAATATGGTCAACAAAGCATTTATAAAATAGAATCTTAGTATAGCTGTTTGTTGAACCAAATACATGCATACTCTCCCATTCATAGAGGGCTATGTTAGCATACGCATTTGCTATTGGTGTACCCATACCAACACTCAGTACTTGATGGTAAATCCAATAGTCTCCAAATAAGAAAACATTACTTGTTAGTACAACTTCTAAAAAAGCACACATCATTTCTATTTTCCCATTTGTGAATGCTGTGTTCTAACATAAATATTCTCTCACAGTCTGTACGCCATATTCAATAGGTATGACAGTAAACAATGAGTTGACATCCGTTGTTACAAAAATAAACTGGGCGGTCTCATTCACAGAATACGACTGATAAAGTTGTTTTAAAAAGCCATTAGTATCATAAATATAACTTTGATGATTTTTAGCAAGGGTTTTATATGCATTGAAGAAAGGATTATTCTGAAAACTTTGCTATTTGTATTTGAATTAAAATAAGTGAGATATTATTTCTGGTGTTGAGATCTGTCTTTTTATTGTCCATGTAAGTACCCAGATCTCTTATGATTTTCTCTGAATGAAGAGCACTATTTATAACATACATATGATATGGGAGCAGCTTTTGCCAAACATGACTACTCTGCACTTTTTTTTGCTTTTTTGTTTTTGTTTTTAAACAATTTTTTAGTACTCCAGATTTGTGCATGTTCCAGCTCTTGCTGGAGCTGTTTAATATCAGTGGATGAGCAGATAATATTACCCAGCTTGCAGTCATCTCATACTTAGTCAATCACAATTCTGTGATATTGGCTTGAATGCTTGAAAAATAAATGCCAGATTGGAGAGAGCCTAGCATAGACTCCGGTGCTACCCCATTTCCTACATTTTTTTCATTCACAGAGTACATTAGCAAATTTCAAGACCTGGCATCTATTGAATGTCCAATTTGCAATCCAGTGGACAATGTAGGTACATAAATAAGTTTGTCTAATTTTTCAATAATTCCAGTATGGGTGATAGTGTCAAAAGCTTTACCCAGGTCAAGATAAGTAGTGTGCTCATAATGACCACAGTCCACAGCCTCTGTAGTCTTTTCAAAGAACCAAAAAAACACAAAAATCCACCACAGCAATACAAGGAAGAAGCTACACCAAAGACGAAGTGAAATCCTTTAATTCCAGCAAGATACAGACTAAGCGCTTTCACCAGTAAACTGGTATCTTCAGAGTCTGCTGAAACACTTTTGCATCTATGTTTAAATACAAAACAAACATACATAAAGATCTTTAACATTAGATAGATTAGGTTTTGATTGACTAATTGAGTAATTAATTGGATGATTGGGTATGTTTGTTTTGTATTTAAACATAGATGCAAGAGTGTTTCAGCAGACTCTGAAGATACCAGTTTACTAGTCTGTATCTTGCTGGAATTAAAGGATTTCACTTCGTCTTTGGTGTAGCTTCTTCCTTGTATTGCTGTGGTGGATTTTTGTGTTTTTTTTGGTTCATCGTTGTGGATCCTTGGTTGGTGTCCTGTGACTTTTTGTTTAACTTGTATTCCACTCAGCATTGTTGGAGGGCGTTGCAGCAGATATGGAGGATATCCTGAAAGAATTGACTAATGTACTGGGCAAATTGGCTAAGGTCTATATGGAAGTAAAATCACAGGCTAATACGAACGTTGTTAGTCCAACGGACTCTGAAGTGCGGCTATTTACGTTGCACTCTAATGAAAGTATCACTCCGGGGCAAAGGGAAATTCATTCGGGCACCGTTGGTGCTGGTACGAACAATAGACCAGGAGGGGCGAATTCGGAGGGACCGGAGTGTTCTACCTACCCAAACGGAGTCGATCGGACTCGTGGTTTAGGTTCCTGGTTCGAGGCACCGAGTTTTGAAAGCAATTGGGAAGCTCCGGAAGTAAGAGGAATTAACGGTCGAGGACAGCAGCAGTATCCTCTCTCACTCCGAGAGCAGATATATAAATATGAAAAACTTTGCCGTAAATACAGAGCAATGCAATTAGACAATTCATTTCTCAATAAATCCAAAGAGTTGCAACAAGTACCAAGGGGGCTTCGTATATGGAAACTGCCTATGGGAATCGACGTTGGATCGGAATGTTTTAAAGAGCTAGTAGCCCTTTATGATAATACAGGTATGCTTATGCTTGACATTATTATACGTAACAACAACAGTAAATTGTCTGCATTGCGGGAAGAAATCAGCCTTTTGCACACCAGTATAACTACCGATTTGTTGTTTTTTGATTACAAGAGTAATTCTGAGCAAGTAATCAAAAAAGTTGAAACTTTTGTTTTGAACAGTAAAGCTACTAAGCACAAAAAGCTTGTTAGAGACACACACGAATATCAAACTGGGACTGCATACCCACCTGGTACAAAAACTGTTAGTGTTGGAACTAGGAATTCCAGGGCCAATACTGAGGGGAGAGTAGAATCAATGGCGGTTTCTGCCATTGAAGATGATGATGGCGTTTTTTTAGAAAACGAAAACCTCCCCCGCAGGTCGAAGAGACTTCTCAGCAAGGGATATCAACAGAGGGGCAATGCCGACCATTTACCATCGAGGAGGGGAAATCGACATTACTAACGGACAACTCTCAACCCAATGACTTTGTAGTTGATTTTAATTTGTGTTTTTCTTTGGATTCTTTTCTGTATGGTAGTGATATGTTTGATAGTGAGAGGAACGAATGTTGTGTGAATGTTGAACAAGAGTTAACTGTTCAAATTGAAAATGATGATAGTTGTCAGCAGTCTGTAACTGTTTTTAATGTAGATCAGATGGAATACAATGAGCATCAAGTGAATACTTCAGTACCAGATTTTCAAAATCTAAGTCCAAACACTACTAACAAAGTTTGGAATGACACTGGAACTAGTGTAGGACTTATAGATAAACAAATGGATGTTAGAATTGAAGTCGAGGAGCCACAAATGAAGTGTGAGGTATTAAAAAGTGGAGGTTTTGTAATATATAATTACACAGAAATGGTGATAGGCAAAGTACATTTTGAAATTTTTAGTAAAGGGATTAGTTTTGTCCCTAGTTACAAAATAGACATAACGCAATTGCTTGTTAACCTGAAATATTACACTAGGAAATTAAATTTACATTTATACTTTTCAAGTATGGGGGTGACTTCAGCTAGAGCAAACAATGCAGAGGGTGTTACTCTTATGAAGAGAAAAAGTACCTTTGTGCCCCCTTTAAATAGTGACGTTAATATTTTTGAGCAAATGGTGGAGCGTGATTTCCGTAGATTATGTGCACAGCAAAATCATTTAAAAGATAATTTGACTGCTGAGGAGAGGAAGGTCATTCAGGATATCACGGACACCAATGAATATAGGTGTATGCGCCCTGATAAGGGGGGAGGGATGGTCATTATGGGTAAGATGGACTACAATGGAATCATGATGAAGATGTTAAATGATGGAGAGACATACAGTAGAGTATCAAGAAATGAAGTAAACAGGATGTATAGTAAAATAGATTTATTTCTGCTGGATGCATTGTATCAAGGTGTTATAAATGAGGATGAATTTGATTTTCTGAGCGTTAAATTTCCTAGGATGCCTGTTTTATTTGGAATCCCTAAGACACACAAGGGACTTGAACAACTTGAATTTAGACCCATTGTATCAGCTAAGGGATCCAAGACAGAATCCATGGCAGTTTTTGTAGATCAGTTATGTAAGGATGTGGTGTTGGAAACACCACATATCATTAAAGACTCCTGGCACTGCCTGGAGAGGATCAAAACAGTTAATGAAGTTGATGTTGAGACGTATGGTTTTTTAACCATCGATGTAGTTAACCTCTTTTCTACTATCCCTCACGATGAAGGGATTGAACTATTCGAAGAAAGTTTGAGGAACAGTAAAAGTTTTGACCTAGGGAGGCTTAATATGGTTTTGGATTCTATGAGATTCATTTTGACCAGTAACTACTTATTGTTTGAAGGGGAGACCTACCAGCAGATTAATGGTGTGGCAATGGGGGCACGGTGTGCCAACCTAGTGCTATTGGCATGGGAAAGGAGGTTTATTCTATCATCTGCATTTAATGAACACATTTTGCTATATAGCAGGTTCTTGGATGACATCCTAATCTTTTGGAAAGGCACAGAGGATGAAGTAACTAAATTTATGGCACACATTAACCAGGTCACCGAGTTTTTCAGATTTACACACACTTGGAATGTGACATCAATTAATTACCTGGACATTAGTATTTTTAAACATGAAGGAAAACTAGTGAGTAACATTTACAGAAAACCCAGTTTCTCTAACTCTATGCTACATTTTTCTAGTTGCCACCCATTCCACCAAAGAAAGGGTGTGATTAAAGGGCAAATGGTGAGACTTTCTAGATTGGTTAGTAATGACAACATGTTCAAGAAGGAGATGTATGTCTTAATTGGGTTATTTCTTGAAAGGGGATACCCCTTGAAATTATTGTTGAAAACGAAGAAGGAAATATACAGGAAAAGAAGGACAATATATACACCTATATTAAATGGTGGGGGTACACTGGCAACAATGCAAGGAGAAAAGAGGGGTTTTGCTGATAGGGAAAGAGATAGTCTCACATTTGTGTTAAAATTTAATGACATGGCCAAAGAATTTTGTGAAAGTGTAAGGATTAATTGGAACCATTGTATCAATGAACAAACTAGGCAAGTATTGGGTGGCAACCCAAAAATTGTTTTTAGTAGGGGGAGGGACATTAAAAACATTTTGGAAAGGGAGAATAAGGGCTACACTAGATCTAGGATGAGTAAATGTGGGAACTGTAGTGCGTGTAGATTCATTGCGGAAGGCAGTTATGTGTGTGTGGTGGGTTTCCCAAGAACCTTGGCATGTCCAGGCTTATGCAATTGTAACACTAGGTGGTGTGTTTACTTAGCATCGTGTGTGTCATGCGATGCTTATTATATCGGCATGACCACACGTAAACTACGCGAAAGAATTCGTGAGCACGTTAGAAGTATCAAGAACAAAGATGAGCATAATGCCCTATACCTGCACAGCAGGTCATGTATCAATTTTACGAAATTTTTGTTTTTCATCATTGACAGGGTAATGCCCCTATCACCTGGAGATATCAACAATAGAGTGGCGGTTTTGGAATCTGAGTGGCAACTAAGATTAAATGCCACCAGATTTCCTGGACTGAATGACCATATTTCTTTAAAACCATATCTTAAATGGAAAGCTAGTGTAATATAATGATAATACAGTAGGCACAAATAACTGGTTATTGCAAATATGACAGGTCTGTTTGTTTCAAGTGGAACAACATTTTTACAAATGTCTTTAATTTGATTATTTCAAAAAGTTAACATCAGTTTATATATAAAATATTTGAGATGTATTTGTATAAACAATCCAATTGAGTTATACATTCACATAATCAATGATCAGTGTATGAATTGTGGATCAATTGTTTTAATATAAATGAATTAAATGGTATAGAAATTCATATAATTATAAGTAGTATGAAAGGTTATAATTAATTATTTATTTATTTAAATTCACATTTGTAGGTTGTGTGCACAATTTAGTACAATTTCAGGCTGCTGTCATATATTTTACATATTTTTTATATATATACATTTTTTAGGAGAGGTTATTTATCTTTAACATTAGATAGATTAGGTTTTGATTGACTAATTGAGTAATTAATTGGATGATTGGGTATGTTTGTTTTGTATTTAAACATAGATGCAAGAGTGTTTCAGCAGACTCTGAAGATACCAGTTTACTGGTGAAAGCGCTTAGTCTGTATCTTGCTGGAATTAAAGGATTTCACTTCGTCTTTGGTGTAGCTTCTTCCTTGTATTGCTGTGGTGGATTTTTGTGTTTTTTTGGTTCATCGTTGTGGATCCTTGGTTGGTGTCCTGTGACTTTTTGTCTTTTCAAAGAAGCTTACTACATTCAAGAGGCAGGACCTGCCTTTCACAAAACTAAATTGAGTGTGGTGTAGACAGTTAATTTTGTCTATGTCAACATAAATGAGTTCTGCTATGATACGTTCAACGGCTTTGCATAGAACATTGGTGAGGCTGACTGACTTATATTTACCTGAGTCTGCAGCTGGGCCACACTTGTGTAGGGAAGTCACAGTGGCTGTTCTGCAAGCATCAAGAACAAACCTTGTAGACACACTGAGTTTGAACCATTTAAATAGAGACTTAAATAGTCCATACTTGGTGCAGACACACGGACAATGGCTCTAAAATCCCGAACTATCACAAAGATAAACAAGCATGCATGCAGACACACACACACACACACACACACACACACACACACACACACATAGCCACACAGACAGACAAAGGCAGACATATACACATGCATTGCATGCTTACCTATAGTCAAACTGGTGGAATGCAAATTTGGGTTCCTATTATTTTCTTGAAGAGGTGTTCTATCGAATGCCTTTTCATCGAACTTGAAACAACGAAATTTGAAAACATTGAATGTCCACATAAGTGATTTCTTTCCTTGGGAAAGAAATTGCTTGGCCATCCTCATCAGTTTGTCATTTTCCCCACTGTAGTGCGATCTCAGAGTTGGTATATTTAGTTAGTGGGGTGTGGGGGGCAGAACACCCAATTTTTGGGGTGTGTGGGGGCAAAGCCCCCCACTTTGTAGTGTCTGTGGTTATTTGTTGGTGTTTGTAGGTCAAGCAATTTCTTTCCAAGGAAAATAAATTGCTTATGTGGAGGTTCGATATTTTGAAAGTTTGCAGTTTTAGGGTAGATGAAGAGGCGTTCAATGGAATGCCACTTCAAGGAAATAATATAGACCCGCAAATTAATGTTCATTGCACATTTGGAGTGTTGGAGAAAACCACAGCATGTGGTTAAACCCACAGAGACACATGGAAGGCATGTAGACTCCACACAGAATAAGTCATAGCCAAGACTCAAGCAAGGTTATGTGCAGTGAGATGGTGAGATGACAATGCTACTCATTGTGCCACAGCTCTAATGTTCAGTTACTCTTACTCACATCCTGCTCCTGCCACACCAAAGATAGCCACTTATCATGTATAATGCTGATGCTTGTAATGGAAAGTGATAGAAATGGCTAACACATTGCTCTTAAATTCAGTGCAACCCTCCCACACACACACAGAAGTGCTAGTCATAGCATTATTGATTTACACTGATTTTAGCATGCACATTAGTTGACACTTCTCTTGTCACCACAGATCAGTGACTATAGTGATCAAGCAACAGCAAGGGTAAATCACATGTATTCACAGACGACCTATGTATCCATCAATTGTGTCCAATTTACTGTGTACACCTCAGATGTTAGACAATGACAGAAAATAAATAAATAAATGAATAAGAAAGTATTCCATCTTACTTCACACAAATGCACCCTACTCTTGCAAAGCCAGATCAGTGACTGTTTAAACTGTGCAAATGGCAAGAGGTTGTTTTGTTTCATTCTCAGACAGGTCCCACCGCCACACATACCTCTCAACCACTCAGGGATAAACTGCAGCAGAATCTGGGACAAAGCCAGAAAAAATCAGGGACAATCAGGGACACATTTAAAATATTTGTTCTATTAACTTGAGACATCCACAGAATCACAGCATATGAATTAATGTACAATTTGTGAGGAAAAAGAAATTTACAACTCTTAATTATTGTCATTATTCATTAAGTTTAATTCACCAACTTTCCTCCAAAGTCACCAATTTTAGGAGGGATTTAGAGGGACAGAGCTAAAATTTGAGTCAAAATCAGGGACATCCCTGAGGGACAGTAGAGAGGTCTTCCGCCACACCACAATATGAAGTATGAAACTCAGAAGTCTGATTGTGATAAAAAACAATCACCATGTAATAATTTCAGCTTTATTTCACCCAATGAACTATTCCAAGCTGCTTTATATAAATCAGAATAATCTTGCAAAGGTAGAATAATGAGCACTCAGCAGCTAGTAGTTTTCCTCCAGACAGCCCCAGCAATAATAACTAATTTGTCTGATGTCCTTCTCTTATTAAAGAACACTCTTCCAACATATTATTTAAAAATCAGGGACAAAGCCCTAAAAGAGAAAATATATTGCTTAATAAAGGCCCAAAATTAGGGACAGATTTTAAATATTGCTCTTACATGTTTGGAGAGTTAATAGAATAAACAGGTTTGCATAGCATTCATAGAAACACATATGTCTGTCATTATTGTCATTGTCTGTCATTATTTATTGCAATTATCAACAATTTGCCAGAAAACCACATATTTCACATAGAGCAGGCAAGAACATGAGGCAAAATCAGGGACTATTGATTGAAATATGCCATAAATAATGGAATAAGGAATGAAATGGACTGACTTGAAGCACAGTCATTGTGTATGTACCTGCCATGTAATCAGAGGAGGGGGAAAACCGCCATATTGCGATACAGGCTGAAACACAGGAAGACCCAGAGTGCTTAAAATGTAAATTTAGAGAAATGTGCAGCTCTCAAATGAATATTACAATGGAAAGGCAAAACTTTTACATAAGAAATCAAAAGCCTGTCGAAACTATTCCATCATATATTACTGACAAGAAATAAAGCAAGATTTGGTGATCTATGAGATAAGTAAATAAAAGAGTGGCTTGTCTGTGGTGTTAATAATGATGCAGTGAGAAAGATTTTGCTTCAGGATAGTGATTTAACATTGAGCAAAGACATTCAGATTTGTCAAACACATGAGCTTACAAAAATTCATACAAATATGCTTACGTATGAGAAAAGCATGCATGTGGTACCTCATGCACTGTCTGCCAGTGTGAATGTTGATAGTGTACAACATAGAGCTAAGATGAAAAAGAAGTATAAACTGAGAGGTTGTGCACTGCCACATGTAACCTCATTGTTAACTGTCGTAATTGTGGAGGCAGATATGAACCTAAATGAGATAAGTGCTTAGCTTTTGGTCACCATTTGGTAGATACAGATTCCTGAGAATGCCATTGCCATTTGGGATAAAGTCTGACAATGAAGTATTTCAACATGAGTCGGAACAAATTTTTTCTAGTTATCCATGTGCTATCATAGTGGACAACATTACTGTAGGGGGCAACAGTGAAGTTGAACATGATAGAAACCTCAAGAAAGTTCTAGACTCTGCTTGTGAAGTCAGTCTTAAACTGAATCCTCAGAAGTGTAAATACAAAGTGAAAGAAGTTACTTATGTGGGTCATTTGTTTACTAGTTCTGGCTTACAACCAGATCCGCCTAAGCAAACAGCAATTTCAGAGACTATCACATCTTTACAACATTTTCTTGGTATGGTCAACTATTTATAAAAGTTCATCTCAGACCTGAGTGAGCTTTCAGAACCATTACGTGAGTGGACACACAAAAATGCAAATTGGTCCTGGTTGGACCCCCAGCAAAAAACATATGATGTTATCAAACAGAAAAATACAGACCGCCTCAAACACCTGGCAACCCAAACACTTGGTGGTATGAGAGTAGTTTTCATGATCAGTGCTCTGTGACAGGATTCCTTACCATGCTTCTCATCCTTTTCCTCAAGAAATCTGGACAAAGCGATAAATAATGGGGGTAAGCCCCCAAATCAGGGATACTTTTTAAAATATTACTCTAATTCATTTAAAAAGTTAATACAACAACATTTCATCAACATGCATTTTCTAAACAATATGAAGTATGAAGCTCTTAATGTCTGCTATTATTTACTGACTGTAACCCTCAATGAAGTTTCAGAAAATTAAAAATTTTACAATGGACAGAATAAAAACATGAGGCAAAATCAGGGACATTCTGCAAAATTCGGGACAATTGGGTGCTATGATTTTTAACTGAAAGTCCACTGAAAACTACTACAAAGTCTTTGGTTGATGTTGTATAATTGTCTTCACTCCCACACCCTTGCAGTATTCTTCTTTGACCCTGGAAGTACTTGCAATTTGAAAAAAAAAAAAAAACAGAGATCAGCATAACTACATGTGTTCTAATTAAGTCTTGCAGCCCTCACCCTTCCTCATCTCATTGTCTAGCCCTGCCCTCTGACACTTTCTCATGCTTCACTCCCATGCCCCTCCTCCACACACACACACACACACACACACACACACACACACACACACAAATAAATAAAAGCTGCAGCTTAATTTAAGGAGCAAATAGATGTGAAGTCTGTCAAAACAAGGCTGGATATTGTCATTTATTTATAAACATGGTATAATTGAGAGATACATGTTAGGGACACTTTTCTGCCTTTCATTTTCTCCTAAGTAAAGAACTGATAAACGTATATACACACACACACACACACACACACACACACACACACACACACACACACACACACACACAATATTTATATTACTAATATTATTACTATTAGTTTCCCAGTAGAACAGCTACAGCATGAGAATTGTATTGCAAATTTAGGCTATGTACCACAGAACAAAAGAAAGGGAATGCATCTTGGTGTCCAAAGCTCGACTTTCCAGTTACACCATTGGTAGACATTGTAACCAGGCTATATCCATTGATTAAAACCAACAATTTGTTTCCATGCCTCTGTTACTGCCATGATGTTCATTTCTACTGCCAGATACATGAACGGCATGCTGACTTCTTAGCACAGTACAACATATGAACCACATATGCATATTTTGCACTCACATATTTGTGTATGAAATGCACACCTTTGCACATAACGGTGAAAAGGGGGCATGCAGATATCTGCTTTTGTTGTATGTAGCATAAAATCTACTTAACTTCCACAATAAACCTACTTTCAGTATTCATTACTCACACCAGGAAAACATTTATGCACTGCCAATCCCTTTTGTTTTACTCTAAATGGAAGGTAATAAATTACAGAAATTCTGACAAGGCCATTATAATTTTTCCAGAATTAGACTGTCAAAATTTGCAAATAACCTATTTATTCTAATACACACACTCACTTCATATTAAAAGCATCACTTAATGCAAGGCTCACAATCTATTCATCTTCCTTTCCCTGCTAAAAATAATTTTTACACAATTTCTCTATTATCATATTCAGATTTTCAAATCAGGCATTTTTTTTCATGGAAAGACCTTCATTACTACAGTTACTTGCTAAAAAAAAGTATCAGCCCCCCCCAGATGCTTAAATGCACAAAAAATGGCAGACACAATAAGCTTCCGTCATCAAACAGATATAATGTAGTGCTTATATTAACAAACTGCTGCTGACATATCTGCCTCTGACATTACTAATGCGCCCTCAGCAACACATTACAAACAGAAATATTACAATTTCAGTGAACCTTCAAACAGCAGAGGCAGGCAATTGCAAACTACTTCTGACTTTAACTTAGATAGAATGCAAGTGATTAAAAGAATGAAAGGTAAATTATATCCACACACACACACACACACACACACACACACACACACACACACACACACACACACACACACACACACACACACACACACACACACACACACACACACACACACACACACACAAACACTTCAAGTTTCAGCATTTGCACATATGGCAAAACTTACATCCAGTGGTAAAAATATTCAAAACATACACATATTACATATCAGGAAAACAAGAAAAGAAAAAAAAAGAAAAAAAAATGACAATGTTTTATCTTATAGAGTGGTTCCTATCAAAATCTCATAATCTATTATTTTTTTCCATAGTAATTATACAAGTTTATAAGCAGATTTTTAACCATTTGATGACCATATATTTCAACCACAGAAAGAATAGACACAATGACATGCCAAAACATGACAGCCTTATTTTTTATATGCCTCAGCTTTCATTTTCTTTTCATCCTTATCAGCAGGCTCTTCTCTATTGCAATTTATCAAAAAAATAAAATGCATTTATCAAATTTTGGTCAAATACATAATATAGTTTATTAGCTCTGAAACACGTCTGCTCTCATCAACCAGTAAACAAATGTGGTAATCCACAAAACCAACCCTATCCTAATTTCTGCATGGTATTACATCATCATTTTTACTGTCTATAGTTAGCCTACTCGGTGGTATGTATGGTCTAAAGAAAATGTTGTTTTTGCCCCCACCCCCGGGTGAGGAAAGGTGAACTGTATTTAATCACAAATAAAGAAATGAGCCTATAAACATGAGGTTAGCCATTGTTGTGCCTCCATTTCTACCAATAAATGACAGACAAATAGTACAGATTTAAAATACAGAAAATAATATCCCACATTACAGAAACAAATTGTGCAATGCTACTAAATGTGTATTTCAACTTTTATGTACTTTCTTAACAAATATAATAGCGTCTTTAACAGATTTTTTTCATGAGGTCAACTGTTTAAAAAAACAACAAAACCTGTGCTCTACACAGACTACCACTTAGTGCTATGATTGAAAATACAACTTTCATGTGGACCTTTGATTGCAGTGTGATTCCTGCTGATGCAACTGCTTTTGTTAATGGATTTCCTTTTCCTTAATCTGTGTGCCTCCTGTAAAAGGTGCAAAAAGTCCTTGTGTCCTGCTAGGCTCATTGGTGAAGATGTTAAATAAGTAATAAATTAATTAGAAACATAGCAGGAAAGTGAAACTCAATCACATGCCATGAACAACAACAATTATACCTCCTCTAAACAGCTTTTACACCCAGTGTCCTATTCCCAGTTTGCACTTTGATATATAGCTTTTAGAAACTTAAAATAAAATATGCATAAGAAAAGGTAGCTTCAGACAATGCAAAAACGAGTCAGTGATGCTACAGCATGTAAATACTAAAATATATATGAAGATTCCTCTCTATGCAACTTATTAAAGTATACTAAAGTATGCCTTATTAACAAATGTGAGCAAAGTTAACATCTTCTCAGAACTGTACTGCAGTGTCCTGCAGACTTTTCAAGTAAGTTCTCACTTAAATCATTTTATGCTGGCGGTATCACAATTAGTTTGAACATTCATTAAGCATACCAACTCTGAATGTTAACATTTGCAAAGAGGTCAAAGCAATGTAACTAACCTTGAAATGGCTGTTGATATAGTGCAATATCCAGTTTTATATCCTCTTCTTGATATTCGGGGCTTGCAGCTTGATTAAGATCCACAGACTTTGTTGTAAATGTTCCTTCTTCTGCGTCACTGAGCTTAAAACAGGGACACAACAACAAATCATTGCATTCCTCTTCACAGATATGTGTGGGAGAGCTGCTCTCACTCTGCCACTCATTAACTCCAGGTTCCTCCTTTGTAGGAAGTGGAAGAATCCTATGATGCTTTTGTGGACTAGGTAGGCAGCTGGCCAGTGGTGACGGAAGGGGTGGAATGTGTTGCTGGGTATTACTTACTGGGCACAAATTACTGGCAGTAGCTAGCAACGATGAAGTTAAATCTCTGACATCTGACTTTAACATTCCATTATCTTGAAAATAGTCATGAATATTGTGTGAAGGCAAATTCAGTAATGAATGTTTATTTTTCTCTGGTTGCAGACTACTTTTTTCAGACACCGCCGCTATTGCATCTTCTTTGCCTTTGTGTAGTCTTTTCCAGTCTGCAGTCTCATCAAAGCTGTCACTCTGTATGACTTTTAAAAGATTTTTATTGACAAATCCAGATGGTTTGCAAGACTCATTAATCGTTTGTGCCTCCATGATAGAGGTCTCTCTTTCCTTAGTACATTGCACATTGCTTGCCTGTAATACTTTTTTATCAGCATTTGTCAGATAACCATTAGAAACTGTAACAATGTCTTTTACTGTTTTTTTGTCTTCAGCATGACTAGTGTTTTCATTAATGTCATAAGTAGTACAGGTACTTACAGTTTTCTGTAGCAGATTGTCTAACTCTTTCATTCTTACTACAGTTTTAGCCACATTTTGTTTGATAACATCCTCATGAAGTCTGACTTGCAAACTTTCATCTTTATTTCTTTCAAGTTCAGAAAAAACTTCACATCTTTTATATGTGTCACTTGAACTGCTGTTGTTAGGAGCCAGCCAACCTGTTTGTCCTGGTATAGCCTGAAAGCCATCTACTAACTCATTAAATAAACTGTTGCATGGAGATGCCCTGCATTCTGTGAAGACATCGTTGTCATACTCTGAAAGACAGCTGCCAAGATCTGAGTCGGATTCCTGAGATGTAAATCTTTGAAGAAACTCTTTTCCTTTACTCTGTATTTCAGCAACAGTAACATCATCAGGTTGCAGTTTATTACTGTTTACATCTGACTGCTGCAATGCATTTACAAAAGAACTAGTCAATTTTGTACTGGGAGAAGTGCTGATGGAGAGTTTTGCAGAAGCAGCCTTATCACGTCCCAAAGAAAGGCCTTTAGTAATTAATGCAGATGAAGTCTCCCAGCTACCACTCAATTTTCTTCTAAACTTATTATGCATAAATTCCTCTAAACTTTCTCTTCTTTTGCTAGATTTCCTTATCTTTTTGGTCTTAGGTACACTTTTTTTACCATCTGTTGAGAGTGAACGCTGGAGATTTTTAAACCCTGGATTAACTTCTGCCTTTTCAGAATTCTCAGCCTGCTCCTGAAGCTTTCCATCCTGATTTCCCATCTGTATACCTAAAGGAAAGTTTGAGTGCAGAGTAAACAAATCAGTCAATAGTTCCTTATTTGCAGTCCAGTTATACAACACTGAAAGAATGTCCTGAGTTGCAGTTTGCTTGAAAAGTGTTGTAAGGCTTAGACAAGCTCTACCTCCAAGTTCAGCTATTCTTGTGCCCTCTTGAATTTGAAATAAGTTCACAAAATATTTAATGGATTTGTCTAAAGAAGCACTGCCCAAATACATAAATCCTCTGACTTTTCCTCGTGGACGATAGAAGCTGACGTAGCAAACTTCTTTTATGGGTTTGTGTAAATGGAGGATGGTATGAGTGCCTTCCATTATATGTGTCAGCTAATTATTCATGCACTTAAATCAAGAGTTCAGTGTTTGAAGGCTTTCACAAAGCAGCATGTGATAAGAATGGTACATTGAAAACTTTCCGACAGCCCCTTTCTGTAAAAATGGTTGCCTGTTAAATAAAGATAAATGTTTTATCAGCTATTACCCCAAAAACATTTAACATAACACTAAAACAAAAATAAATCAGCTTTTTTTTCTAATACTTATCTACACAACATTTGTATGACTGTTGGTTAGCATTCTATTGTTGAAATATACATGGTGCATTGTCTACTAATAACAAATAATGCAGGAATCTTAATAATGGAAAAAATAATAAAATCACAGATATGTGTGAAAACAGGCACTGTTTACTTTACTACTGAGTTTTATTAAAGAAATTATTTCTCAGAATAAGAGATAAAAGTAGATGCAACTTAACAGTATAAAATTGTTTATCTTTGCAGAAAAGCTGTGGATTTTGTTACACAAACCAGAACCAATAAAACCAGCACAGCAATATTTGTAACATGCTTTGACTGGATGACGCAGTTTTTGCTATATATTGTTCTAGGATGTTATGTTGTGCACAAATGTATGCTACCATTTCCTGAGTCAACCATTTTTAAAAACAACTATGTTTTTAACTTTAATTTATGACACTGTTTACACAAGACATTCATCTAGTCATTCTCTAAATACCCTCTTAATCCAGTTCATTGTCAGGGGCATGGGGAAATAGCCTATCTTAGCACTTAGTGGTTATAAAACACAAAGAAACTAATTCCAAAGAATGACAGTCTACTGTGCGGCACACAGACTCACAGAAACACACATATGGGCAATTTAGAGGATGGCCAACTCACCTACAGCATATCTTTGGGAATGAAATGAAACTAGAGCAGCAACTAAAAATCCATGCAACAGGGAGGACATGCAGGTTCTGCAAAATAAGCATCCCAACCAAGAATCCAATAGAAAAACTGGCAGCAATGAGACAGAACTAGTAACTGCTTTGCTACAGTGTAACCCTTTATCCATGTCACCAATTTCATTTTTTTAAAAATACTTCATTGAAGATAACAGTCTCATTACATGTATAGCTGTATCACCACTCTTCACATAGCAGTAAATGCATGGTACCCAAAGCACAGAGATGATCATTAGTGAATTAGGTACAATAAGTTGCCTGTGAAAGCTGATATAAGTGAGCATTAGTTTCTATAAAATGTCCGCTAAACAAATACTGAGTTGGAAAGGTCCACAGTGAAACACAGTCAAAAAAATATTCCATAAACATCATGCTGTTTGAAAAGATAGTAGAACATAGGTGCACCACATGTTGTTTCCTTTATGACAGCACAGTCCTTGGAGTTGCTGAATGCTTTTGGGGGGAGGGCTAGTCATACACTGCAGTCATGCTGCCACTCACTACTGTAAGTTAGTGTACAGAAAGTGGGGAGATTACCATGTAAATGTTAGGCAGTGCCAGGTCCTGTGGCAGTGTATGTGCTCTTCTACAGTGTTGGTCAAATTAATAGAAATTGGTGTTTTTATTGTAGTTTTTATTGTTGTTTCACCATATAACTCAATAATGGGTTTGAAATGAGAAACAATATAATTCATATTATATGAAAAATTGTTCTAATACAATAGCTCATTGAGGCATAGAATGAACAAGTTCATGGCAATGTCCTGTCACAGAAGCATTGCGCACCCAAGCTGAAATTAGTTTTTCAGTCAGTTGCTACTTGCTTGTTATGGTCTTTTTCTTCATCTCTGACTTCAGAATAGCCCACAAGTTCTCTATTGGATTCATATCTGGGTTGTTACCTGACCATGGTAACACTTTAATACCATGGACCTCAAGGAAACTTGCCACTTGTTGACCTCTGTGACATGGGGCACCATCATTCATGAAGATGAAGTCCCCTGTCCTGCTAAATCCCTTCTTCTTTGCCCAGTCACACAGCTGAGGGAGCAGACATTACTGTAGTATGGTTCTGTACTGTTTCTGCTTCATGTTTCCCTGAACAATGTAAAGCCGACCTGTTCTGAAGACACTCATAATGCTCCACACCATCACATTAGTGGGGTGCTTGATGCCCTGAATGATACAATTATCCGTCATCTGCTCTCCAGATCGTCATCTGATGTATTGTACTTGTTGACCTGAATGCAATTTTATGCTCTCTTCACAGAAAACAACCCATTCCCAATCTTCTTCTGACCAGGTTTGAAACTCTTTTGCCCAGCGCAGTCACTTTTTGCCTTCATTTGGTTGGACAATTACTGTTCCTTCCGAAGTTTGCAAGCTCGAAGCCTGGCATCCAGAAGTCTCTATTGAACAGTTCTGGAACTCACTGTAACACCCTGTTGTTCCAGCATATCCTGCAGCTCTCTACTGGATGCCTTGTGATTCTTACAACATTCTCTGATCAGATATGAATCATCCCGAGGAGTTGTGGACCTTCTGTGACCACATCTGCCAGAACGTCTGGGCAACCACCCTTCACCTGTATTCAGTTTCTGCTGAATTTGGCTGACAGACTGCTGACTAACTCTGACGTTCTTGGTGATTTCTGATCCGGGACACCTTCATTGAGCAGAATATCAACTTTTGTATGCTTTTGTGGTGTTAAATCATCCAATTTGCCCATTTTTTAAGACTATGGAGCTGAGTCATTATGATGTCATTTCTCTTTAACTAGGTATATAATGTAGTAATTTCATGCTAAACAGTTTTTTCTTAAAGAATTAAGAAACTAAAATGATTTTGTGAATTTCTAAAAAAGCCAGACTGAAAATCACTAAAGAAACTAAGACATTTCCATTATATGTCAATATTTCTATTAATTTGGCCAACACTGTATATTTCTCTGTAGCTCTTTCAGGGGCAGCTAAATGACCTGTCACTGAATTTTGCCAAATCTTTCTCATGACAAAGGATGGTACAGTGTCAGCTAAGTGACCTGTCACTGAATTTTGCCAAATCTTTCTAATGACAAAGGATGGTACAGGACCACTGTGTCAAAATACACTCAGACTATCACATGTAGAAACCAATGCTAACACTGAATCAATGAAATTGCCAAACAGCACGGCATTCACATGAAAATGTAGTCAATGGCCACTAAAGTAAGGTAACAGAACAATGATGAAAGAAATTGACATGTAACTAGCAAGTAGATAAAAAAAAAGCTAGGATGGGTATAGAAATGTCACTGAAGGAATGTGGTTAATGGATTATGTCATACATAGAAAGTATTTGTCTACTGTCTAATATATAACCTATTTAAGTACTTTCCCACTCATTGTTTTCCATATATTTATAATACTAACTGCCCACCCAGCAAACAGCATTGCACTTGAGTAAACATCCCATATACAAATTGTCTCCTGATCTTTTTCACAGAGCTCTCATCTGCTTGATGCCCACGTCACAATCTGAGGGGGTCCTGAGTTAATCCTGCTCCATCCTTGGCAGATAAGAGATTTATTTTATTGTTCTACACTTCAGTTAATTGTGTACAGCGCTACTGCTTTATTTCTTGATTTTACCTTTAAATCATACTAAAGGTCTCTAATACTCAAAATTGCCTTGTCAAGGTAGTTTAAGTTTTACTGTAGCAATACACCGGTAAGCAATTTTTCTTGGTGTTATTACCTCAAGAGGTTAGCAGTGTCCTGTACAGACATAAACACCCAGAAAGTAATCCTTATTTATAAATCTTCAATTAAAACTGAAACCTATAACTTAGCATTGCTAAAACAAAGCCATTGCATAGAGACAAGCTTAGAGCAGCTAACTTGCACATTTAACAGCACAACTATCAAAGCTTACCACAATCTAACCTACTGTAGTGACAAACCCCAGGGAGTACCCAAAGAGACCTCTGTATAACCCAGTTTATGACCTACAGTACCCCACCCAAATACAGGTCTGGCCAACATGGATATGCAATTTCCAAACGTCTCCATTGCCAGCTTGGTAGCTATGGCCATCCTGAGACAATGTAGCAATTGTCTCATGTTCACAGACAACCATTTAATATTTAAAAAAAAAAACAAAACTAATATGCGAGAGATGCACATACACAATTTCACTCGAGGCAAAAATCTCACATACAAACAAGGTCGTCAAGAACACTCACACTATGTCCACTACACAGTGTCCACCACGTACATAGATCACCCTATGCTGCACTAAAAAGCAATCTTACCAAACCTCATAGACCTCCCAAGCCTATAAATAGTAACACCTGTCCTCAGCAATCTGTAAAGTACTAATGAAAACCAACATCAAATGCCACACATACTCGTACACCCATTCGAGCCCCAATCACAAAGTCCAAAAGGCAAGCCAACACATTACCCATGACTCTTGTCACTTGGGACTCCATTGTATAATACACAGATGCCCCACTCACCAGACTGAACAAGGACAGGATACTTATACTAGAGATGTGAGAGAAATTAGGGAGATGTTTTTTAAAAGTTGGGATATTCTGTTATCAGATAGTGATGTGGCGATAGTATAGAATAGGACCTCGAGAGATCCACATATAGAAATAAACCTAACCTGAAGGGGTTATTATGTATGTAAACAAACCATTGTGCATGCATAATTTGTATAATATGAACAGGATACAGTAACAATGTGGGATGTGTGTGTATTGTGTACATACATGAGTGAGGAGGTGACCTTTTCACATCCACATATTCCATTTCAACACAAACACAGACTGTGGTAGTGAAAACAGAAATGTTTACAATGTGAAGCGTGCCTCATTTTATGTTATGTAGGAAAACCCCTTTTTTTATGTAGGGAAAGGGAAACCTTTTACTACATCAATTAGGGTCACAGATTTCAGGATGCATAATGGTCAGAATTTAATGCAGACAATGCAGTAGACAGTTCAAAGTACAACATTTAAAGTTCAATGTTTTAAAACATTTAATACCTTATTATAGGGGGTGATTTGATTAGAATGTGAACTGAAGTTGATTGATGAAGAATGAGACTGAAGTGGATCAAAAAACTTTAAACCCATTCTTAAATATTAAAAAAATAGGAAAAATAGATAGAAAAGTCTAAGTGTAGGAGAGTGAGCACTCAATTCTCTAATGCTTGGTTTTGAATGTGAAATGCTCTTTTGTTTGTTTTGTTTTTGTTGTGAATGATGAATGTGTATTTGTTCAGTTTTTTGAGTAAGTTTTTTTTGTGTTTTTTTTAAAAAAGTATTTTTTTAAAACCGTTTTTAACTAACATTATATTCAACTACATCTATTAATGTTGGAGTATATCTAGAATTGTAAAATTTGATAAATTTAATGGAATATGGCTTTAAATTTTTGAAGTCTTTTTAAACTGATAAACTGATGTTGTTTTATAGTTTGAAGAGGCCTAACGCAAGGCTTAACTTTGTGCACTTTTCTAGCAAAAGCGCTAACTTTGTGCAGTTTTTGACTGGAGAATTATCTATATCTTTACATTGAAGCAGTACTTTTTGCCTGTGTACTTTTTGTGTGTTTTTTTTTTTGTGCCTTCTGTTGGACTGTACTTTTCATTTGTGAGAAGTTTCAAGACTACCAAAAAGGAGTACAGTAGTTTTCCAGACGTCAAAGGAGGTACAGACGCTAGGTGAGGGGTGTCAAGTGTAGGCGTGGGTGACAGCAGCCTATGGTAATTAGTGTTGTTTTTATTTATTACGCACCACAAGCTTTTATTTATTTATTGGTTGTTATTTATTTTTTCTTATTATGCTAAGGACAGGATAATAGTTAGTTTCTTATATGCAGCCAGGATCTTCCAAGTATGCACGCACTCAAGTTACTACACCACAGGCACTAGAATGCCATGTGGGCATTGATGACATGAGACACACTCCCCTGGACTGTACAAAGAGAGGCATTGCTGATATCCCTGAATATGTACCTCAGGTAGGTATGTGCCTTGTGTTCTACCTTCACTGGGATAATGAAACAGTATGAATAAAATATGATTGACTTAAATAACTGGCTTAATTTTTGGTGTCTTTCCATGGGGAGTCAATATTTGTCAGCATGGGAGGACATGGTTAACAGACCATTTTTTTTGCAAATGATGGTCTGCACCTGTCTTCCCTAGGCTTCTGAATATTAGCTAAAACTTTTATCTGCCCCTTAGAGCCTTTTTTAGGCAATGCCAAATTGAAAAACTTACTGACATAGCAAGTAATACCCAAAGAAACCTAAAGGTGTTACTTTGCAATACTAGGAGCCTATACAAGAAACTTCATACCCTACAAGCTTTCCTCACTCTGGAGAATATAGATATCTGGTCCATTATCAAGACATCAGTACAAGGCGTCGGTGCCTTCCACACATTTAGATAATCAACTGCACTGACAGGGACAAAAGGTGGAGAAGCCTCAGTCTATATTAGAAACATGCATAACTCTACATTGCTTAAACAGGACAATGCCCTGGAAGTTCTTTGTGTGCAAATCACTGTAAGTTCCATGCCATATCCTAACAAGCTAGAGGTCACTCTGTATCTCCCTAGAATCCCATAGCTCGTATCTAGACCTACTGGATATACTTATCATTAAATCAAATACCCCATTCATGGGAGACTTTAACTACCCTTCTATATACTAGGAAACATACACTGTCTCATACTCACACGCACAACAATTCTTGAATTTATCAACATAAATACCCTTGATTAGATAGTGTGTATACCCATCAGAAGTTTAAGCATACTGCGCCTGGTACTCACCAATACGGGAGAGCACAGCCCCCCCACCCCCACCCATTGTCACATTGGACCAAAAAAACTGTCTCCTTTAAAATAAAAATCAACTCAGTGACCCCAGCAAACCCTGTAACAGTTAGGAACTGTTAGCAAACTTTACAACATTAAGCAATTCTTTAGCAAAATCTAATGCCCCTCCCAACCCTGAGTTCACAGTAACCTATGCAGAATTGTTCACCCCTGTACAACCATGTGAATGGTTGAACAGAAGTTGCTGTATCTACTAGAAATAACCCCAAAACAAACTCTAAAAATAAACCACACTTGTGGAATCCTAACCTTAATAGGGTATATTTATTTTTTTACATTTGTTAACCGGTTAGTGGAGACCTGAGGAGAAAAGCTCCAGGAAAGTAATAAAAAAAATAAGAAAAAAACTAACAATTCAAGTTGTAAGATACATAATAGTACTAAAACAGAGAAAGAGAAGTATACAACAAGAAATATTTACAAGGCAAAAGTATTATGAGAATGCAGTAGCAATATGTCTGAGAAATTTTGTTAGCATTAAGTTATACACAAGGAATATAGTAATGCCTTAAATAAAAAATATGTAATATATAATTCAGATTAACATCATGACATAATACAACAAAGATGCATTTAATAACATAGGTACTAACTGCAGAGAGAGTAATGTGAGTTGACAGTTTAGATAGTAGATACCAGGCAGATATGTTGATTGAGAGAAGAAGAAAAATTCATTAGGTTATTTCCTGACAAGTGCAGATCCATGTATGTTGGAAATAAATTTTTAGTTGCTTTTTGAATTCACCACTTCTGGTAGTGGAGTGATGGAAAAAAAAAAAAAAAACATGGCTAAAATCAGGAAAAGCAACTTCCAGAATGAGAGGAGCTGTCTAATTAAACTAAACCAGAAACTAAGAAGACTAATTAAGTCCACCTAAGCCAATTACAAGAACAAGATAGCATCACAGGCTAAAGACAACCACAAGGCCTTCTACAGCTATGTCCAAAACCTCAAAGGTAGCCCACATCAGTGTGCCAAACTAGTGGTCAGTGGTGCCACCGTCACTGAACACAGTGACATAACGAATTTGCTAGCTGACAAATTCAGCTCAAACTTCACCCCACACTCCCCCCTTGCCTCCCCTCAAGGAATACATACTAGCTAAACCCCCAACTATTACCAGGAAGAAGGTCATGGCAGTACATATAAGGCCAAAAACAAAGCTTCAGTGTGCCCTAATAATATCCTGGGATGCCTCCTACATAGCTTGAAACATGACCTATCAGGACCACTTGAGTCACTTTTCAACTATAGCCTCAAAGTAGGCTCTATACCATGAGAATAGAGGGCTGCAATGGTTATCTCATTTCACCTACAGAAAAAATATAGTTAGATAGATAGATAGATAGATAGATAGATAGATAGATAGAGAGACAGATATAGTGATGGCATTAATTAATATCAAATATAAACACTGATCATGAATGCAGCCTCTCTCAGGATAGGTATATAGTACTTATACAGAATGTAAGCAAATAGAAACCACAAACTTTTGGATGTCCCCAATTGATTCAAATACTCAAAACAAAAACAGTGCAGCATCATAGATGTAATCTACATCAAGAGTAAGCAATTTCAAGGTTACAGTCCTACTCAAAAGATGATTTGCCTTTTTCTAAAGCAAAATGCATATGATTTATTACTTGTTTGTTAATTGGGTTAAGTAAATTTTTACAAAGATGCAAAGAATGGATTTAGTCATGACCCAAACAAAAGGCAAGATAAAATACAGCACATGAGTAATTAATAATAGGATAAAGCAACCTGGCAACAGGAATCATATGTCTGAGAGAGGGTAAGGCCTTGAGTTTTGGATAAGCTTTACACTGTAGTTCTGGGTCTGATTCCCTTACTCACTAATGGCAAACTCTAAATCTAAGCAAACCACTTTTCTAGAGAGTATTACTGGCCTGCCTTTGAAAATACTCTTGTGCCTACTGAGCTTAAAGAATAAAATAAATAAGTACAATATAGTAAAAGCCTTAATATAATACTAAGTACAAGAAATGTGGTTAAGAGCACAGTTGACAAACAGCAGGTGGGTGATCATTAAGGTAACTTATCTCAGTACAAATAAATACAAATCAAAAAGAAAGAAGTGCATTATAAACAGCATACAAATGTAGCGCACAATAGGTAATATAACACAGGTGGCTTATCACAGTGTGTAAACATATGAATTTACTGCTTATATCCCATACACAAACATTTGCTGTTAAAACCCAGTTGCATCATCTACAGTCTACTGACAGAAGTGAACAGTAAGATAATCAGCTTACCTACACAGAGAATACTTTTGAATGCCAAGTTACTCGGTAATGACATGCACACAGTAATGCCCAACAGGGTGTGTGTTACTGTGTAAATAATGCTTGTCCAGGGTTTCCTGAGGCCTGATTGCCCACATAGTCAGTCTCTTAGTCACCACAGATACTGCTGAATCTTTGCCACAAGGGCCAATTCTTAAACATTTTCACTGAAAATTTAGTCTTTGTACAATGTAAGCAAATTTAACTTGAAGAACCTTGCTGTGTATTAACTTTGTCTAGTCAAATATGTGCCTGGCCTGTGCTGGAAATTAGTTTTTAACCTCCCCCTGACAAAGTTCTCCTTGCACTGTAAGGACCACTTACAAAGTTGGCCACTGTCCTTTCTCTTGACCAATAGATTACACTGTTTATGCCACTTACTTGGTTTTCCTGGCTAACAGGATTCTACTTTCAGGAAATGTAGAAAATGTGTTCTACTTGGTACCTATATGCTACTTGCTTTCTATTGTCTATAAACTGATTACTTTCTGTTGTACTTTGACCTGAGGGCAAAAGGTTCACTGTACTTAAAAGTATCACTAAATATCCTCTCACTATTCTCTCCTCTTTCACTAAGTTACCAACTTTCCACACAGTGCAGGTGTGTGTCATATGTTATTACATTTCTATTTGTTCTAAAATTGTGTAGAACAATGACTAGACCTTGGTAGTATGCTGTATTTGTTTCAATTTCCAAAAATCATGAAATCCGGGTAGTGTTCCAAAGCAACAAACCTTTATTCATCACAGACAAGCGATCCTCAGTAACAAAAAGTCAGAAATAGACTTTTTTTTTAGTTAGAAACTTTTTGTTTCGATAAAGAAGGCCAAGTTTTTGGTGTGTCTTTTTGATGCAGTTGTTTACATGTAGATCAAACTTGAGTTGGTCATCTATAGTTACTCCTCATAGTTTTATACTAGGTTCAAAATTAATGGAGGTGTTATTGAGAGACAGTACAGAAAATGTAGATTTAAGTTGAGTGAAGAAGTTTTGTGGGAGAAATAGTAAGAGTTTTGTCTTTTTAGGGTTAAGAATTAGCTAGTTAAGAAAGAGCCAGGATTTGCTGAGTTAAAAGATGCTTGAGTTGCAGAGATAAGTCAGATGGAGTATCTGCTAATGACAGTGGAGTCATCTGCTTATTGTACAAGGGTTGACTCTGGACAGGAGGTTTAGAGTAAATTAGTGAATATATTGAATAGTAATGGGCCAAGGATAGATACTTGGGGGACACCCATTTTGACAAGAAGAGGAGGGGAGAGAGCTGACAGACATCTCATTGATTGCAAATGGTCAGTGAGATAGTTGAAAAATCAGGTAATGGTAGAGGCAGAGAAGTTTAGGTAAGATAGTTTGTTCAGCAGAAGAGGGTGAGAGACCAGATCAAAGGCTTTTGACAGGTTAAGGAATAGGCAGACCAGCTTGTTACTGTATCTGGCTAGAGAAATAGTATTAAAATAGTATTAATGAAGGATATAAGAGCAGTTGTAGTGCTGAAATATAGGATACTATTATGCATTTATTGGCATTCAGTTTTAGTCTATAGCTCTGACATCAGTTATTTGTCTGTGTGAGCCCTTCCTGGAGGGCATCTGTGTCAGGGGAATTCAATGATAGCTCCTAATTTGCAATCATCTGCAAATTTAGTCAGCCAGAGGCTGAAAGGCAGAATGTGGGCTCTCCAGTAATCAGTGGTCTTGGAGTAGATGTTGCAGATTTTAAAGGTAAGATGGGAAAAATGGTTTAATATCCTAATAGCTGCAGTGTGCACTAAGCAGTTAGATATGAAAGAGAGGGTAACTTAAGCTTTAGTAATCTAAGTAAAGAGCCAATAATTTTAAAAGAGCAATATAGAAAATAATAATTCTGTACTTATTCACAATAGCTAATGAAGAAGAGAGGGAAGGAGAAAAGTAACCAAAATAAAATAAGGGGCAGGCAACTTAATTACTGTGTGACACAAGACACACATACGTAGTCTCTTTTCTAGTTTAAATATGCAATTAAAAGCAGAATATAAGTAAAACACAATGTAAAGAAAATAAATCACAATATATAAAACAGAAGAAGGCAATGAATCGGTACAAAATACAAGAAAGTAAAAACAAACTAACCTTTCCCCTCACAGCTAGTTGTGGCAGAGTCTGAGTGAGCTTTTCCAGTACAGCCTTGAAATATTTTATTTTAACCCTTAAATAGAAGGTTTACGTCCTAGCTTCACATTCAGTTTATAAGTAATTAATCTTAACTGATCTGTTCTAATTTCTGTGTGACTCAAAAGAATCACACAGAACTGGCTATAAACTGACTACTCTTTGTTATAATTTGACCTGAGGGTGGGAGACTTCTATGCTCAGCCTTGCTACACTTGGCTTTGCTTCACCCATCACCCCCAATTGCTAACTAACCGTTCTTGCTCTTCTATTATACTTCCTACATACACATTACAGTTGTGACTCCTAATCCATAACCCTCCCAAACAACCCAAAGTTCTGGGTTACCTATAATTATTTTCCAATTATTTCTCACAATATTTTTAATAGTTACACTATCACTAGAAATAGCTACAGGAAAGGCATATATTCTTTTATCAGTGTAGTCATTATTACTTTTCTCTAACTCAGATGTTATACTATACCATTTTTCAAAATTGGGGAAAACTTATCATGCCTCTTACTAATTACTTCCTTTGTGATGTCTAATAATATGTTTAATGGATAACTCCTTCTAAAAATAACTTGGTAATAAATTCAACCTCTTTTAAAAATTGGTCATCGACACTAATGATTCGACTAGCTCTAATCAATTGGCCTCTAAATACATTAAACGTCATGTTTTTTTGGATGCCCACTATGAAAATGTAAATAGTTGTTCCTAAAATTATCGTTTCTAAAAATGTAGTTATTAAAACATTTCTGACCTATATCCATTTCTATTGAAAGATCTAAAACAATAACTTTCAACCCCATGTCTCCCTTGGTAAATTTCAACCATGAAAGGCTGGAGTTTATATCCTTCAAAAACATATCAAACTCACTTGTACTCCCTCCCAAATGAAAAACAAATCATCTATAAATGTTTTATACCATCAAACTTTCTTAAATAAAGGATGTTTTGTTAGAAAAATATATTCCCACCAACATAATACTGTATTAGCAAATGATGATGCTACATGGGCCCCCATGGCCACTCCACTTTTCTGTCTATATATGTTCACTCCAAACATAAAATAATTATTTTCCAAAACCAACATCATACGTGACTCACATAATTTATTAGTAACATCATCTACCTTAGAAATATCTTTCAAATATGGCTTCACAAACATGATTCCATCAATATTATCAATACTGGTATACAATGAAACAACATCTATAGCACATAATAACTGTTCATTGCCTTTAAACTCATATGATCTCAACTGGTCCAAAAATGACCATGAATCTCTTACAAAATATTTATTGTGCTATATAACAGGATTCAAAATCTTGTCTAAATAAAAAGAAATAGTCATGTTTTTTGTCTAAGACTAAACACAACAGGCCTAATTGGTGGTCAATTTTCATTTTTATGAATTTTGGAAATACCAAATATTTTCTCCAATTCTGGCTCATCCACCAAAATAATTCAAGCAAAGGGTAATCAATGTATTTTTGATTAACTAGATGAAAAATCTCATAATCAATTGTATTAAAATTTCTTATTACTTCCATTTTATTGCCTTTTTCATAAAAAGTCTCATCTGCTAAAACTTTATACATCTCCTCTTGATATTTTACTTCTTTCATTATCACCATCCCACATCCCTTACATGCTTTCACGTATCTTAAATGCTTGCAAGTTCTTAACTTCCTTAAACCTTCATTTTGAGCCTTATTCAAATTAAAGAGCTTAACCACAGTTTTATTTCTATTTAAAGTATCAAAGTCTGCTTCACATGACTTTGCAAAGGTATTTAATGTTAAATTCAGGCTACTTGGCTTCTTTATAGTCTCTTCTACATTAACTCCGTTAACTTGATGGAACAAATATTTGAGATTCAGTTTCCTGATATAAAGCTTAAAATCAGAAATTAAATCAATATAGTTAGCACATTTGATGGGTACAAAGGAAATGCCTTTTGACAAATCATTTCTTTTTTCATCAGAAAGCCCATGTCCTGATAAATTAAAAATTGGGCACACATCTTCCTTTAACGTCCTTTTCCCTTTATCCTGCCCCTCATTTTGTTCCATTGTTTCCTGCCTTTTTTGTTATAACTTCTGTTTTTGGTCTGGCTACTAGCCGAAAAAACACATTTTGCCCTGTTGTATTCTCACTAACAATTTGCTTTACACATTGTTTGTTCCCATTTTCCACATTAATCTCAATGATAGCATCATGCAAAGAACTTTCTGTTGGCACTGTGAAGTTATCCAGTTGGGACACATTATTCCCTATCTGTTCATTAATTCCATTTTAAATAACTTCTACTTCATCTATTAATGGTTTCACATTTGTAACGATATACACTCTGTTATTGGCATATGCCTTTATGTCATGATTTAACTTCATAGTTTTCCTAGTGACAATAACAGAAACATATCTTTTAACTTTGTTATCAGTACCATCATTAGGAACAACTATTTACATTTTCATAGTGGGCATCCAAAAAAACATGACATTTAATGTATTTAGAGGCCAATTGATTAGAGCTTGTTGAATCATTAGTGTCGATGACCAATTTTTAAAAGAGGTTGAATTTATTACCAAGTTATTTTTATAAGGGGTTATCCATTAAACATCTTTCCAAAACAAAAAACAGGAATGAGTTATTACAAAGGCATCTAATTGCTCAGTGTCACTTTTCTAAACAGTCGCATTATGCAATATTAACTTTTTCAGCACTTCAAGTCCTGTTTTATTGTATATATCTAGCAGTTCTTTGAAAATATTGTCCTTGTAAGTTATTCCATTTGGAAAACAATATACTCGCTGTCCTAATGGCACAATGTTCAGTTGTATGCATTTATTGAAATAAAAGTTTTCATACTCAACAGCTTTAAATTTGCATACCAGTCTCTGCAATTTAAATATAGCAGACTTACATTCTGAAGTTGTTTGAATGTTAATTTCTGTATTACTAGCGTCCCTAATCATTTCTTGATGTAGTATTTCATTTCCTTCACTATACAGATTAATGTCTCTACTGTTCACTAAAACCAACACGAAATCTGGTTCCATTCTGTGCTCTTCAGTGTTGTGTCCGTTATAACACTTCTGCTGCTATAAATATATTGCTCTTGATTCTTAAAGGGACCTTCACCCACAGTGTTAGCAGCGTTTCCTAAAGACAAACATAATGTGCTAAACACTGCATTAAAGTCATAGCATGCCTGCCGAAAAGTTTGAGACAAAGTATGCAAATCACCTGGAGTAGGATGGACACTCAGATCCATTATACTTGCAATTGTACATTCTTTGCCAACATTTGCTACAGCCTGTGTATTAAGCAAATCCACCTGGTTCACTTTTTCATCCCCAGAACTCAATGAAGCCATGCCAAGCTGTAACAAATAAACTTAATAAATTCAAAACAGCAAACCCAAGAATTACACAAGCTAAAAATGACACTTCCTGGAAGCAATGCTCGAGTCTGGGAAATCAAAAAGCACCACAACACATAGTTAGCACTTTCATTCCATTTTACTATGGAACTTCATCAGAAAATCAAACTGCCTAAGCAGTAGCCATTTAAATAGTCCCATCTTAATTTAACAGCCAGTAGTATCAAACATACAATTAATTTGGATTCATTGTTTGCTTTGGAGGACTTCACAAGAAGTTTTATTTGCTTGTTTAATCTGAGAAGGGAGAGTTTCCAGTTTGCAGCACGCTCTCTCTCACTCTTAGACACCAACTTCTTCCTCTTATTGTAATGCCTGTTAATGGCAGTTGACCACAGATGTCATAATTGAATTTAATACAACTTTTCTAAATATCCTAAATAGCCTTGCACCTCCCAGAAGGAAGAGACTGAAACAGATAATGCAGTTTGGCTGTCCAAAAAGAGTAGAATGCTAATGAAGGGTAGAGAAAAAGCATGTAAAGAATGACCAAACTATAAAGCACCTCAATATCTTGAAAACTTTAGAATGCTTCACAATTGTACTAAAAAGCAAATAAATGAAGACAAAAAACTATACTATAATATCTTTCAGAATAACACTAAAACCAGCGCTAAAAAATTTTGGACATCCATTTCAAATATTGTCAATAAAGCTAGAGATAATGGCAAACTAATTTATTCCTTATTTCTAGGCTTGTCTAAAGCCTTCAACACCATTTGTCATAACAAACTTCTTCGTCAAATGTTGTCACTAGTTTTCTCTCAGCCCACCCTTTTGTGGTTCAAACGCTATCTGTCCAATAGGTATCAGTCAGTAAAATAGCATGAGCTCTGAGTCACCACTGGTGTACCACAAAGTCTTAGCCTTGGTGCCCTCCTCTTTAACATTTTCACCAATACCCTCTATACTTACACACAACAGGCCACCTTAATACAATAAGGATATCCACTCTCATTTGCACATCTGACATCATCATCATATACCACCAAAAAACTACTCAGGAAACTTTAACACCTGCTGAAACATGGCTTCACAACTCACAACTCACAACTCATGCTCAACCCCAAAAAAGACCAAACTACAAATTTTGTCCCTAAATAGCTTTCTCATGGAAAAACAACATTTAAAGTCCTCTCTCTTGATAATACAACCATTGAAGTCATTTCTCATAACTATTAGGAGTGATAGTGGATGATAATCTTATATTTGACCTGTGTATACAAAATTGCATGAGAAAAACTCTTCAAAAACTAGGGATGCTTTACACAGCCAAAAACATTCTCACCGATGGAATTAAAACTACACTTCCACCTACTTATCTCCTCCCTACCCACTCTTCTTAGTGGCATTCCAATCCTTGACCTTCAGGCTTCACAAAAATTAAAAATTGAATAATACTATAAGAAAGTTGCTAAATTTGCAGCACATACCCTTTTCAGAAGCCACCACTGTATCTCACTGAAAAGCCTTAATTGGTTAGAACTGCCACATCAACTAACACATACACAACTTCTTACCACCTATAAAATTATCCAGCTTTCATCTGCCTATCCAGCACTAAAAAACATTATAGACAACTATGATCCCAGTCAATCATTGAGATTCAATGATCAAAAACTCCTGTCTGTCTACAAACCCACCAAATCTGCTGGGCATTGTCTGTACTCATACAAGGTTGCTAAGGCCGGACCTCCTTACCTGTATTTATCCAGTCTATAACCTCTCTCCCATCTTTCAAAACCACTCTGAAAGACTTCCTAGCTAAAATCTGCCTCTCTTCTTGCTTAAAACCAGGATAAACTATATCCCTAAATGTGAACAAGCACCTTTTTATTCCTTATACCTCCTGCTCTCCCTTATTCTGTTACTTTCTTACTGCTAATTCTCTTCCCTTACTTTCTCTGTAAATATACCATAAGCCTGTTTTTCCCTCACTTCAAATTGCAATTCTAGTTTGTATTAGACTAGCTTACCTTTGATTTCTCTACAAGCTGTCTAAAATTTCTATAAATATTAAATGATTGTCATATGGCTCGTATTGATTCTTAACCAATATTTTTATATTATGTCTAATTTGTTATAATTATTTAAACTACAGATGTTTTTGTTTTATATTTGAAGTCTATACAATTAAAATGTTTTGTAATAATTCGGTGCTGTTCTCACTGAGCCTCCAGTGAAAATGGGCTTCTACTCAGTTGGACTTTCCCGGTAATCAAATACCAATCAATAAATAAAACAAGTCATGTCAAAACCATTAATAAAATAATGTGTGGTCCAGTTTTCTAAGCTGAAGAATGCATTTAATTGAACAGGCAGGAATGAGTCCACATGGGTTGTAGGCATTAAGGCATATTTGCCATTCTATCTCCTTCTTTTCAAGAACAGCATTACAGTTCCCGTTGAGTGGACCCATCCTGATCATGCCCAAAATGTGAAAAGAGAAAAAAGAATAACCAGGTAATTCAATGTTGTTCTTTGCAAGAGGATTATTGCTTAGACTATTTCTGATTTCAGATGTGTGTTGGGTATAATCTCCCCAAAACTCCCAAAAGTGATCAAAATGAATCACTTATTTCACTCTAGGATGCACAGGCAAGTTTTTATAAGCTCTCATGTACTGGGAACACACAAATAAATCATGTTAACATCATGAAGGATAAAGAAGTTGCATTCATTTTCCATAGTACAAGAATGATGACGATAGTAGAGAGAGAAGATGTGAAGATACATCGGAATGACTTTTATCATTCCATTTATAAACATCTCCACTACCATCAAGTCAGGTTCTCTATTAGAGATGCTGTCAGCACTGCCAAGCAGAATTATCTACTATTCTTTTTTTCACAGAAATCAAAGCTCCACATCCAGTTTTGCCCTACTGCTCTTAACACAGAAGGAGCTGCCATTAAGGATTGTAGAGTTTGGGATGTGTAATCTAACTCAGAGTCAGGTCTAAGTGATAGCCAAAACAAATGGTTTAAGAAGATGAGTACAACTTTAGAGTTGACATTTGTGGATTGTACCAGTCTGATGCCTTTCATAAGTAGTTGTAAGAAGTAGGCTGAAGACTCCAGTAACCTATGCTGTTTACAAGGCAATGACTGTGCCCCAGGGAGGAAATCAACAGCCCTGGCTAACTGTACATGTACAAAAATAGAGTGCATGGCATGTGGACTAAGATGTAACAGAGTTAAATATGTAGGGGTGAACATTCTTTGCATGTCATGATGTACACACTTGAAGGGCTTACAGCATTTTCTTGTTTGTAATGAGTATGGATCCTGTATTTTGGAGGATGATGCCTTAAAAATGTGGCCCCTGAGTGTGCCATAATAACTTTCTGATGCTAATGGAGAACACGGAAGCGAGCATAACTCTCATCTATGAATACGAATGAGAGGTATGTTCAGCCCAGTGTTCTCCATTATTGCCATATTTAAGTGTGTTTGCATTAATGGTTATTTTTTCTTGTATATAGTTGTTAATTGTTTTGTATTAGATGGTGTAATGGCTGGTTATTACATCGATTAACAAACTGTTCCAATACTGCTATGTAATTCAAATTTGTCATCCTGTGATGTATTTACAGGGATTATCTTGTTTGCTCAGTGATATGGAGGTATACTCAATCCTTATTTTGTAGCAGGTTGAAAGCAAAGCAAATAAATGGATTAAATGACTGTGAATAAGCATCCTGGATTTTCTTACTCAGACATTTATGCCCTGACCTAGATAAATATTTTTAATTTGTTTTGCAGGACCTGACTGCATAATCTTCACTTGGTGTCTATACCTAAAAGATTGGCCATAATGGAGAAATAATGCCTTGGTGATCATGATTTAAAATATTATGACAGCAGCTTGCAGATTTACAAATATGCTTCTGCCATAATACTTCAACTGTCATGCAAATGTATTATTTCAGTCCAGTGTTCTCCATTATTGCCTAAGCTCCTCCTATTAGACACAGTTATCTGACAGACATAAGTTACCAGATTCAAACCCATGTATATCATACGCTACACTCTACAGAGATGTGTATTGACTGCATCTGTCACAAGACATGACAATCACAAATAACTGAAATTAATGGGTGAAGTAAGAAAAGAACGATTTGATGATCATTTGTAAAATGTTATTTTGTCAGAATGACAACACGCAACTATGTTAATGTTCACACAACTGTAAGTAGCTGCAATATCAATGTTTCTGGGCTGTTTCTGTTGTTCTGTACACATACTGTCCCAAAATTGAACTACGCTCTATCTGTGTAGATATGCTATACAAGTCAGTGCTGAATGCATGTGCCTGAGAAGAACTCCCACCACGACATTCACAGAGCAACTGTTTCACTACCGAGAAATTACAAAATGAGTTTATATTTCTTTGTCCAAAATTAAAAACTGATCATAATAACTTGATACAGTGTGCTTGTGTAATGTCAGTACATTCATATAATTTTGCATTTTGCTGGAATCAAACATCAAGCTATGTAAGTTCACTAAGTAAACAGGTTTCTGAATTATGTGTGCAACAGTTGAAGTCTTAACACAGCTGTGAGACTTCACCTATGTGAAGTCATTATATCAAATGATTGTGTTGCAAACAATATGTTTGAGATAAAGGAGATGGGGAGGCTTCTCCCACTATAACTGTATACATTATAACAGTTGTGGATGTCATTCATGCATAACAGCATATGAACACACAATGCTTAAAGTCAGTCAATCTGGGTTTTGTAAACCTCACTATGTGTCAACAGTAGCTACATGATATTGTAAAGAATGAATGTGGCACTGTGCAACTGCTGCTAAAATTGCAAGATATTTGGATACTTGAAGCCATGACATCATGTTATTGTTGTAAGGGGTGTGTGTGCCTGTAATTTCCTTAAAATGCTGTGGCTAGTTGTCTGTCACACAACACTGACCAATGCTAGGTATTCCAAACACATGAGATGCATAATACAGTCATGACTGTGATGGGAGAATGTCAATCATGCACAATGTGTGGATAATCACAGATTCGAACACATGCCTTACTAAGGCAACAACATACAGAACATTGTCTCCTTTCCTCACACCACAAGAAAAGGCTTAGAAGTTCTCTTGGGAAAGCCATATTACACCCAGTGACATCATCATTATCAAAAAAGCATTTCTGTGTGAAAAATTAGTAGAAATTCATGTAATAGAAATCCCCAGTTATACATAAGCACAGCAGATTACTGGGTGACAACATTGTTACCTATGTGCACATTCACAGTCATACTGACACAAGTGAGTCTAAGGAGTAACGTCTGGATTAGAACTGACAATCTAAGTTCATAAGGTGCAGAACATTGCCTAAATTGCACACACCACATGAGATGTTGGTTTACCATTGTCACAGTGCACAGTGTATGTATGACATTGCCATTGTTTAATACAGTGATGTTTCTCTAATAACAAAAGAAGGTGGTTGGGCAGCACAGTAACAATACACAACCACACAGCCTATATGCATTAGGAGCTTTATCTACACAGCATGTTAGACAAATACATACTCACAGCCTTCTATCTGCTGTGTACATGTGTAGCTAGATTCAAACCACCTACCTATTTAGTTACGTATGTAGTGTAGAGAAAACAATATCAACAGCCAGTGCCACATGATAAGTCATACTACAAATTTGTTCTAGTTCATTTTTGAAAGCATGATGTAATCAGTGTATTCTCAAAACTATGTATTGGCTGGGGTAGCCCTCTGCCAGTGAAGTGTGTTTCTTAAGCAGAAGTTTACATAAGGAGTGTTGGCATGGAATCAATTGTACATGCCAGTACACACTGTCACATTATTTAAGCAATGTTGGAATCATGCCCCCTACCTGCCTAGTTACACAGTCTAGACAACACATTAACTGCAAACAAGACACTGTACTTATGAAAGGATGACCTCATCAGTGTGTTGTAGAGAAGATGTTTGTGGCAAAAATGGGATTAGGGTATGGCTGAGTCTGCTTCCAACCTAAATTCTTCCCATGAATGGAAATAGATACAAAACATCTGTTAAAAACCTATATGCACCTGACATTTAAACTATACACACATAAGGTCACTACTGTGAGATATCAACCTCCTATCTACCTAGTTACACAAACTACAGAACACAATACTGAGTTCAGGCACCACAGGAGAAGTCTGACTTTTATAATGAGAGAAACAGCACTTATGAGTGGATGACATCATCAGTGTGTTGCAAAGAAAATGTTTGTAGTAAAAGTGTGATTAGTGGATGGTTGAGTGGAAGAAGATATAGTATGTCTGTTGAGGAAGCTATACTTACCTGATATTTAAGCCACACACACACACACACACACACACACACACACACACACACACACACACACACACACACACACACACACACACACAGAGCCACCACTGTGAGATTTGAACCTCTTACCTATCTAGTTACATAATCTAAAGTATACAGTATTAAACTGCATGTGCCACAAGAAAAGTCTGACTTTTATAGTGAGAGAGTGCACTTGTGAAGGCTGACCACAGAGGTTACTGAATAGCTCAGTCATGTTGGATTGGTTAATTATCATGTAATTCAGTGACTTAATGCTTTCATTAGCATATTCTGCCATCTACCCTTGTTTTGAGAGAAACAATGAACAATGAATACGAAATAGTGCACTATCATGTGAGTGGCGCACCAGGTTGAGTACATGACAGCAGCACTTAGTGGAGGCATTCATGAATCCTCCTAAGATCTTACCATGGACACTGCTACTACATCAGTAAAACTCATATAAGGCACATGAGTTTCTAAGTTATACATTTTCACTAGTGAGCTTGAAATAAAGGTCAAAAGAGTAGACTACATTAGAGTACAGTGTCATGCTAGCAAATCTTTAGTCTTTATCCTAAGTTGTCAAGCCATTTCTTGAAACAAAGAGGCCCATAATATCTTGGAAATATTGCAGCTCTTCAAAGGTTACATCCATACTCGAATGCAGTACATTTATTTTTACAAACTGAATACATTTTCACCTAACTATACAGCAAACTAATAATCTTATGTCTAACACCAATGCAGCTGATGCATATTATACAGTGTAGTATTTTAAGAACTTGAAACAACCAGTGAGTAATAGTTTCCCTGCTGACCTCTTCAAACTCTTATCTTTCTGCATTAAAACTTCTCTTACATTACAAACTTGAAACTGTTTGAGGAAAGACACATGAATCTTACTATAGTGTTTCCATAGTGTATATGTTTTACTTTCCATAATGTGTGTGTTTTACAAGATATATATATATATACACACACACACACACACATATATATATATATATATATATATATATATACACACACACACACACACACACACACACACACACACACACACACACACACAAAAGACTGGATCTAGCACAATACAACTAAGGCAGCTGTCGTGGGCCCAATTCTGTCTGGGGTGCCAGTGAATATTTTAAAAAAGCTGCCTCACAATTGTAAATGTAAAAAAATAAAAATAAAAAAAGAAGAAGCAACTTCCTCACTATCACCCACATTACTGCTCAGCTGTTCTGTTCTAACAATTACGGCTCAGCTGTTATAGCTCCATGAAATCTCTCTCTCCCTTTCTTATTGGCTCACATGTAGATCCAGTGAGAGTGAGGCTTCCTGAAGCTTCATAGTAAGGCATTATGTTTACATTTTAGAAGCATGGTTCAATGGGACAGCATCTAAATTTGCTGTTGGGATATCTTGTTGAAGTAGCTGGGATTAGCTTGTTGAAGTGAAAGGGGACAGTGTTTTTTTTACTGCTGTATTTCATGCGCTGATTCCATTGGCTGTTTGTGGAGCAGCGTGTTTAAAGTAGTCGGTTTCCATTTCATTTTTGCTGAAGTAGAATTGCCATGCCTTTTTACTAGAAGTGGTCAGTTTGCCATTCGTGGGGCAGCACAGAAATGGATTTACAGTTTTTGAAGTTTTGTGTGTGTGTGTGTGTGTGTGTGTGTGTGTGTGTGTGTGTGTGTGTGTGTGTGTGTTCATGTGTTTCAAGCTACCTGAGACTTACTTCCAAGCTTATTACTTGACACTTGAACAGACCTCTTATCTTGACAATTCACTGATAATTAGTAATGACAGTCATGATTCAAGAATAACTACAAGGCAGGGCAAAAAAATCAGGACTGATATAAAAAGCACCTCACTGAGATGCAACCATCAATAATGACAGTCAATAGTGTTTCGTAATTTTCATTCAGAGTTTCATAATTACAGTATCTCACAGTATTTAGATGGAGGTGGAATGAGTCAAACCCTGGGTCAATATTAGAACATCGAAGTTTCAAAACTTCGAATGTTCTAATACTGAACCCTATTCAGGGGAAAGCCGAAAATATCGAAGCAAGAGAAAACCGAATTTTTCCTAGGGAAAGAATTTGGTTGTCCGTTTCTGTTGCTTCGGTATTTTCAGCGCTGTGGTGGAAAGTTACGGGTCGGGTTCAGGTAAGTGTGCGATTGAGTGCGGGTTAGGGTGGTTAGGGTAGTTAGGGTTAGGGTGCAGGTTAGGTATGTGTGAAATTGTGTGGACATGAGGGTTAGGGCGGGTTAGGTGAGTTAGGGTTAGGGCGCGGGTTAGGTATGTGTGCAATTGTGTGGACATGAGGATTAGGGTAGGGTAGGTGAGTTAGGGTTAGGGCGTGGGTGAGGTGAGCGTGCAATAGTGACGGACCTTAGAGTTAGGGTTTGTGTTAAGGTAAGTGGATAGTTAGTGGTGTGTGTATAGTTTAGTGTAGGGTTAGGTGTAAGATTTTAGGTGTATATGTGTGGATTGCTGTTTGTTTGGTGTGCTTCTGTGTATGTGTTTTGGAACAGTGAATTTTTTCCTTAGGAAAAAATTTGCTGTTCTGTATGTTCGATATTTACAGCTTTCGCTGAATAGGGTTCGATATTAGAACATTCAAAGTTTTGAACTTCGATGTTCTAATATAGACCCATCAAACCCTATACCTCTGACTACAGAAGGCAGTTCATCAAGAGCTTAGAGTCTTAATCCTCTGCACCAACTGCCTGATCTTCATTAATTTCTTCATTTTCTGACAAATCACTGAAGATTATAGTAAGTCAAAAATACCATTCTTTAGAGTTTCATAACAATTATTGTTCAGAAAATGCATGTCCATGCAACACCTGTAATTCTGTTACATGAATTAGAGTTGCATGGTACTTAAGGCTTTGAGCTGTTAACAACTGCTTAATGTAATCAAAATGCAAGATTTAAATCTTTCCACTTCAATTTGTCTACTGGGTGACTTTGAAAAAGTCACTCAGACAGTGCTCCTGGGTCACTCGTACTAAGGAACACTTTTGTCTATTGCATTTATCTGGTTACCAAATTGCTAAAAGAAAATATTTAAAATCTGTCCCCTTTTGAGCCTTTGCTTGCATCCCCATTATTTATAGCTTTGTCCAAAATTCTTAGACAAAAACATTGACATGTATTTTGGTCTGTTCCTTGTAAAATTTGTGACTTTCTGGCAAATCATTGTTGATTGCAGTCACAAAATAATGACAGGCATGTGAGTTTCAGACTTTAAGGAATGCTTGTTAACACAGAGCTTGTTATTCTAGCAAATTTCTATGTATATAAGAGAAATATTTAAAATATTTCTTTTGCTCTGATTCTAGAGCTAGGAAGTTGGGAAGGCATGGGGGTATAACATGTTGTACTGTATACCTGTCACAGCAGTGAGCTGAAATTCACTTCTTGGTCATTATTTCTGTATTTGTTCATTCATTTCATTGCAAGCAAATATCTGAATGTACAGAGTCATGCCTGGGACTGTAACTGATGGTCACATCTGTGTTTATATGTGTATATATGGTATAAAGGAAGGAAACCAATTGTAGTAGAAGCATCATATGAACCATGTTCTTTGGATGTGAACCTTGGTTTCCTTATTTTTCTCACTGTTGCCAGTGTGTTTTATTATTTACTGTGAAGAAGCTGGACAGCATGAGTTGTATGAGTTGAATGTTAAAATATTAACTGTGAAGGCATTTTAACTTGTTTATTTATTCATTTATTATACTTTTTTGCAGGCATGGTGGTGTGAAATGTACTGTCATGGGCTACAGCAGTTTGTCTGGTGCTTAGTGGATATTAGCAAGGTAATGAGCTGTTAATGAGCTGCTTTCTGCAATGCAGGGTTTGATTTCTTAACCTTTGATTGTCTTGTGTGTGATTCTGACAAAGTCACTCCACCAGATAGTGCTCCTGGGCTGCCCCTCATAAGAGAAATTTGTGACCAGTGGGTTGTCTCAAGTTGTAAGCAAATGCTTTACATATTTTCATTTTGAATTCCTGCACTCTTCATATATGCCTTACTGTTTTGTTTTGTTCATCAAATGGCTTTCGGTGTTTTGCTGCAAATGTGTCAACAACTTAATTTGACATCTCTGTGATCATTGTAAAAGTAAAGAACAAAATATTATGTACACTGACAAGTCTGAACAGTGTTTTATGGTAATTGGGGGCAGACAGCCGAGTAGTGGAATATTGGTATCACTGGTGGTGGTGGTGGGGGGCATTGTTCTGCCTAGGACCCTATTTGACCAGTATATGCACCACTTGTCTCACATTATAGGTTCATAGGTTCATAGTGTTTACTAGGCTAATGACTACAAGGGCCTCTTTAAGCCTAGCCATGCATACAAAATCTCTGACAAGTTCTGATATCCTTGATAAGTGTAAGCAGGGGCTGGGAGATGAACCATTTACAGGTTACCTGTATCCATTAGAGACATAGGTACCAAACCAGGGATGAATTTCCAGTTTCCCATCCAGTTGTCCAAGTTGCACTTGAATTAGGTTAGGGAGGAACTCTGTTTCACATGGATGGGGAGCTTGTTCCATAGATGGGGTAGTCTCTGGGATACAGACCTATCTCTCCAGCAAGTCCAATTTGTATCACATGCAAAGTTTAAGTCTTTAGAATGAATAATTTTGATGCTGTTTGTTTTGTGGATATGCAAGAGGTCCATCAGAGTAGGGTCTGACAATTCCCTGAATGCCAGGCATAGATCTCCCCTCAAAAGTCTGTAGGAGACAGAATACAGGTATAGGGGCTTGAGGTGGTCTGCACAAGACATGTTACTTATGTCCTGTATTCTTTTAGTGAGGAACGTCTGTGGATGTTCCAATTCTTGGATATGCCTGCTTAGATATATACCAAAGGGGGCATTGTACTCAATGATAGGTCTGATGACTGCCAAATACAGGGGAACAATGACTTCCTTGGACTTAGATACCATAACTTTGCTTATAAGTTGGGCAACATAGATTGATTTCCTCACCACTGTAGACATTACTATATATGTGTGTCCCTAAGTCGCTCACTACTGGGTCATCTCTAAGGGCTGTGTTGTCAATATGATAGTTACCAGGAATGGATGACTTCCCAAAGGATACTATTATGCATTTCTTGGCATTTAGTTTTAGCCCATGGGTCTGACACCAGTTGTTTGCCTGTGTCAGCCCCTCCTGGAGAAGATTTGTGTCAGTGTGAGATTCAATGACAGCTCCTAATTTGCAATCATCTGCAAATTTACTCAACCAGAGACCACTGACATTGGCCTTGACTTCTGAGAAGTAAATGCCAAAAAGGAGCGGTCCCACGACTGATCCCTGAGGGACTCCACTTGTGACTGGCCTCTTTGTAGAGGTGGACTCCCCAATTCTGACTTCCAGGGTCCTGTCTGTGAGCCAGACAGCTATCCACTGGGTGACATAGGGGTTTGTACCTAACCTCTTGAGTTTATCCACAATGCCTGACTGAGGTATTATGTCAAATGCCTTGGCCAGGTCAAGGTAGGCAGTGTGAACAATGTTGTCCTCATCCAATGGTTTGATGACCTTCTCAAAGAAGTCTACCAGGTTGAGGAGGTATGATTTGCCCTTGATAAAACCAAACTGGGTTGAGTCCAGTGTCACGAGGTTTACTATATCTCTATTGATCATCTCCATGATAATTCTTTCCATGGCTTTACAAATAAGACTAGTAATGTTTATGTGTCTGTAGTTTCCAGGGTCTGTAGATGGCCCAACTTTGTGGAGAGGGATGACTATTGCCTTGCTCCATTCATGAGGCACAAAGCCTATTTGGAGGCTACAGTTAAATAGTAATTCCAGAGGCCATGATAGGTCATGTTTCATGCTATTTAGAAGGCATCCTGGGATATTTTCTGGGTCCATTGATGCAGTGTTCTTGGTCTTATAGAGAGAATTAAGGACCTGTTCACTAGTGATAGTGGGGGGGAGTTATATTTGATTATATTTCCTGAGGGAAGGATGAGGGGGAGAGACGGTAAAGTCGGACCTGAATTTATCAGCCAGGAGGCTTGCTATATCTTCCGGCTCAGTTTACGTGGCTCTATTTACAATGAGCTCTGCACATAATTATGTATTGCCTTTGAGGTTGCTGACATAACTAAAGAATGCATTGTGGTTGTCCTTGGCCTGGGAGGCCAAATTTACCTCAAATTTGGCTTTGGTAGACTTTATTTGTCCTCTGAGTTGTTTGTATAGTTTAATGAGAGTGCTTTTATCCTGCTGGGTGCTGCACCTCCTAATGTTTGCCATGATTTTCTTCCTCCTGTTATACAGCCTACAGATTTTGTGATTCCACCAGCGTGGCTTGTTTTTTGAGTTAGTTCTGTACTTCTTCCTGGTGGGTACAGCTGCCTCTGTGCAGGTATTAACATGCTTGTACAGGGTTTATGTGAACAGTTCTGCACAGGCAGCAGTGTTCTCAGGGTTTATGGGGGCTTGAAATTTTGTCAGGTTCTCACTTAATAGCAGGAGGTTAGCCTTAGAATAGTTCCTGAATATTCCAGGTTTAGCTGGGGATCCAGGATTTATTTTTACTGCAAAGGAGCCCATTTTGTGATCTGACCTTACCAGGGAAGGCATTACAGTAGGGGGTGTGCAACAGTCTCCTACATAAGTGAGGACCAGAACCAGTATGGTTGCACCCCTGGTTGGTGTATTGGCTATCTGGTCACGGGAGTTTGTATTTACAAAATCCAGGAATCTCTATGCATGTACGTTTGGTGTCAAATAGGATTCCCAGTTAATAGTGGGGTAATTAATGTCACCCATGAATATGGTATTGGGTTGGATAGTTAGTGTTTCTAATAAGTTTAAATACATGGTATGGGTTTCCTGAGTCATAGAGGAGGACTGATAGCTTGCAAGGAAGTGGTATTGAATTATAATTATGGTGATTTAAACATGGAGCAGCTCAAGTGCCCTGTTTGAGTAACCTTGAAGTATATTTATTTTTGGTGTCAATAGAGACACCTCCACCTTTAGTCCCTGCCTGTAAAGTAGCTGGCCTAAATGTGTGGAAGGCATTATAACCTTGCACTTTTGGTGTGCTCTCTATGGCTTTAAACCATGTCTCATTGACTGCACAGACGTTTGCATTCTCTAGAGTAAAGAGAGCTTCTATGGAGTGGAGTTTTTTATTTAGACTCCTAGCATTGAGCAGTAATACCTTTAGATTATTATTACACCCTGATCTTTGTGGCTTTATAGCCTATGTGAACACTTAATTACACCACAAAATGTAGTCATCCCTTTATTACATTTAGTATAGATACAGAAAAAGCCTTTGATATGATATAGTGAGAATATCTCTGTCCAGTATTAGAAAAATTAAATTTCCCCTCCTCATTTGTTAACTTCCTTCAGAAATTAAAAAAGTGGTACTGATCATGTACAAAGGTTGTCCATTTTTCTCTCACACTTTTCAGTAAGCACATGGAGGCTACTTTAGATACTCATATTTCTGATAATACTTACAAAGGGCATGGAGATGAATGCAGGCTTCTTGCAACCTTCCTGCAACAATAACTACTATTATCATCTTGAAAATCTGTTTGTACTTACAAAATCTCATATTAATTATTTTTATATAACCCTGATTTCACATTGCCATAGAAATGGCCCCAGACCAGAGAGTTAGTCTCTAGGAGTGCAATGTAAAGGACACTAAGCCTCTTGCATTAAACATTAGTAATGTTCTCTCACTTTGAATCATGTTTAGTTCCATATTTCAACAAACCACCAAATCTGTTAAGCACATGGAGATCTACTTGACACTCCACACAGAAATAATTATTTTTCTGGAATTATGAAGAAAATAATAACTCAGTCCAAATAATAGATTAGTACTAAGCTAACTGCCCTTCTGGGGCATTTTAAACCTAGTCAATTACCCCAAGTGAGAATCAAACCCTGCACCTTGTATCTATAAGGTAAAAACTTTAACAATTACGATAGCATAATGTTTTTTTAAGCTACTACAATTTGAACAAAGAATGGTTTAATTAAAAAGATGGTACTTTCAGAAAGCCTCTGTATATACTGCCTTCCATCTTCAACAATCATAGTAAAAAATGTGCATAAGATAATTTCTGCGGTTTATAGCAATCCCTGAAGGAAGTGTAGCAGACTCTGAAGTTACCAAGGTAGGGTTATATCTCCCACTTTCTGTCGTGGTTGCAAAATGGATCATGTTTCTACTAGAGCAAGATGCATAACTCATAAACCTTTAGTGCAAGAATTCTGGACAAAACAAAATATAAAGGGGGATACCAAGGTCTAAAATCAAGGATAGATTTTAATTATTGATCTTATAGACTTAGAAAGTTGTTATAATGACAGGTTTTGCATTGACATACATTTTCTGTCATAATTCAGTAACTTCAGTCTTGAATGATTTGCCATAAAACCACAGTTTTTATGAGATAAAAAATAAAATTAGGATGCAAAAATCAGGACATTCTGAGAAATTCTGGACAACTAAGAGGCATGGCTAGATGTGAATTCTAAATGAAGGTCCACAATGGTCTTGTGTCTTTTACCTGCTCCCCTGTCAATCATTCTTGACTGCTGCGGAAGAGTAATCTTTTGAATGAAACATGTACTGGCCATATCACATAAGCTAGGCCTGGTATCCCTCCTCTATTTCTATACATGTTATTTCTAAGGTCTTGAAAAAACATAAACAGTAAAGGTCCCTTTTGCGTACAACTTTCATATCTCTCTTTCCCCATTGCAAGAATGTATACTTAATGCCCTCTAACAAGAATACTGTTTTCATTAGATTGGTTAAGGCAAACATTTTCAACTGGTTCCACTATGTAGAAGGAAAACTCATGACCTCATTTAAATTAGTTAATTAATTAATTAATTAATCAATCAATTAATTAATTAATTAATTAATCAATCAATTAATTATGAAGTAGTGGCTTCTAAATGTTGGCAGGAGGATTTGTTCACGTCTGGAGGTCAGCAAGGTTTCAGTGAGGGTCATGAGTTAACTCTGACCCTCTGTTATTTTACAAGCCTTCTCTGTTACACTATCCAGGCTCAGCCATTTCAAGTACATTACAAGCAAACAGGAACTTATCAGCTTGTCTTGAATTTAAAGAAGTCTGTATAACTGAATACAGTATATTCTGGCAGGAAAGGTAAGTAATATAACCTATTCAGAGTTTGATAACCTACATACTAAAAACACCTGTATACACATCTTTTCTGTACCTGGTACATATAAAGTGTACCTAGCCATCCCTTCACATTGATGGCAGTGTGGTACTCCAGCCACGGATACCTGTCTGCATATATTTTCTGCCACCCCAGCATTACAGACCTTCTAGACTTTCACAAAAATAGCAACTCAAGAATTATGGGGCAATTAATTTACACTGTCATTAATTTTTCTATGCTTTTCAATGTACCAATACATAAATGATATCTTAAATTCTGGAGCATAGGGTGACACAAGAGTGGAGGAAGATGCTCACAGGTGGATTATATTTTGTGTAGAAGGGCCAGTCTGAAGGAGATTGGAGACTGTAAAGTGGGGGCAGGGGAAAGTGTAGTTAGGCAGCATAGGATGGGGGTTTGTAGGATGACATTGGTGATCAAGAAGAGGAGGAGGAGTGTCAGGTCAGCACCAAGGATTAAATGGTGGAAACTGAAAAAGGGTAATTATGAGGTGGAGTTCAGGGAAGAGTTAAGACAGGCATTGGGTGGCAGTGAAGAGTTATCGAATAGCTGGGTAACTACAGCAGAGATAGTAAGGGAGATAGCTAGACAGGTGCTTGGTGTGACATCTGAAAAGAGGAAGGAGGACAAGGAGACTTGGTGGTGGAATGAGGAAGTACAGGAGAATATACAGAGAAAGAGGTTGGCGAAGAAGAAGTGGGATTGTCAGAGAGATGAAGAAAGTAGACAGGAGTATAAAGAGATGAGGTGCATGGCAAAGAGAGAGGTGGCGAAGGCCAAGGATAAGGCGTATGAAGAGTTGTATGAAAGGTTGGACTCTAAGGAGGGAGAGAAGGACCTGAACCGATTTGCTAGACAGAGGGACCGAGCTAGTAAAGATGTGCAGCAGGTATGGGTGATAAAGGATAATGAGGGAAACATACTCACAAGTGAGGAGAGTGTGTTGAGCAGATGGAAAGAGTACTTTGAGGGGCTGATAAATGAAGAGAATGAGAGGGAGAGAAGGTTGGATGATTTGTGGATAGTGAATCATGAAGTGCAGTGGATTAGCAAGGAGGAAGTAAGGATAGCTATAAAGAGGATGAAGAATGGAAAGGCTGTTGGTCCAGATGACATACCTGTGGAAGCATGGAGGTGTTTAGGTGAAATGACAGTGGAGTTTTTAACTAGATCATTTAATGAAATCTTGGAAAGTGACTGGATGCCTGAGGAATGGAGAAAAAGTGTTTTGGTACCGATTTTAAGAATAAGGGTGATGTGCAGAGCTGTAGTAACTGCAGAGGGATTAAACTGATCAGTCACAGCATGAAGTTATGGGAAAGAGTAGTGGAAGCTAGGTTAAGAAGGGAGGTGAAAGAGTAGTGGAAGCTAGGTTAAGAAGGGAGGTGATGATTAGTGATCAGTAGTATGGTTTTATGCCAGGAAAGAGCACTACCGATGCGATGATTGCTCTCAGGGTGTTGATGGAGAAGTACAGAGAAGGTCAGAAGGAGTTGCATTGTGTCTTTGTGGACTTAGAGAAAGCATATGACAGGGTGCCTAGAGAGGAGTTGCAGTACTGTATGAGGAAGTCGGGAATGTCAGAAAAGTATGTAAGAGTGGTACAGGATATGTATGAGGGTAGTGTGACAGTGGTGAGGTCTGCGGTGGTAGTGACAGATGCGTTTAAGGTGGAGGTGGGATTACATCAAGGATCAGCTCTGTGCACTTTCTTATTTGCAATGGTGATAGACAGGTTGACAGACGAGATCAGACAGGAGTTCCCGTGGACTATGATGTTTGCAGATGACATTGTGATCTGTAGTGAGAGTAGGGAACAGGTGGAGAAGACCCTGGAGCTGTGGAGATATGCTCTAGAGAGAAGAGGAATGAAGGTCAGCAGGACTAAGACAGAATATATGTGTGTGAATGAGAGGGAGGATAGAGGAATGGTGAGGATGCAGGGAGTAGAGGTGGCGAAGGTGGATGAGTTTAAATACTTGGAATCAACAGTTCAGCATAATGGTGAGTGTGGAAGACAGGTGAACAATAGAGTACAGGCAGGATGATGTGGGTTGAGAAGAGTGTCAGGA